>NW_015151484.1:42638-76187 GCF_000732505.1 Cyprinodon variegatus | reverse complement strand
AAACTCTCCTCCTCTTGCATGTTTCCTCTGTCCATAGCGTTCCTTGACAGCGTCGTTTCTAAGTCGCCAGTTTAGTGCTACTTGGTCCCAATGTCATTTCCCATTGTGAACCTACTAGTATGCTTCCGAGTATGCTTCCACCGGCCAAAACCAAACATGCTTGCGAACCTTCCGCCACAACAGTCCCGCCCCCTTTGATAATCGACCAACTTACTACTGCGTGTACAGAAAGATGACGACTCTCAGCCAGTTCTGCTATTCTGGCACAACACTAGCAATGCTACTTCTTCACTGTCTCTGTGAGGCGGCACCTCTGAGGCTCCCTTTAACAACGTCTGTGTTGTCGTTGGATCAGAACCTCCTTTAAGAATGAAGGAGCAATCCACATACCTGGATCGCAGTTCAGGGGGAATGCAGCAGCCAGCGACTCACTGAAGCGCCCTAAATGGAGTAAATGATGCATTTTGAACTAGAATTTTACAAAAAAATTATTATATATATTTGAATTTGAAGACTAAAATGAGTTATACACCAAAACATAATCCAAATTTAGGCAGAAGACATTTGCTAAAAAATAGTTTTTACATCCAACATATGAAACCTTAAAGTAGATAATGTAGTTTTAGAATAGAGGTCTGTCTGTCTTTGTTGAACTGTGCACGTCAGACACTGTAGACCCTGTTGATAGTTATTTTTATGTGTGTGTGTGTGTGTATTTCCTTCTTTGTTGTTTTCATTTAAAACTATAGAAAGGCTAAATATATACAGATAGAAATTTGGAGTAGCTTTCTACACCCTGATTGTGTTTTTATCTCTAACAGCTATTGTTAATTCATGGAGTGGGGACTTATTGTTTAACTCTTTAGGCCGAACAGCTTTTTAGGCAAACATTGTATCATCGTATATTGTATCCCTACAATGACTGTGATAATGATAATAAAAATAGACATCATTGTTGTCATGGAAACTAGTTGATTTCTCCTAAATATTTAAATAGAGCAGTAATTGTCTTAAATTGATTTATAGTAATTCAGGTGACTACATGACTCAGCTGTAGTAATATAATGCTAGAGGGCCTGCTACAGTTTTGTTATTCTGTTGTCATGGTAATAGAAATTTGCATGAATTAATAATTACACATTATCTTTAAACAAAATTGCAATTGGAACGATATGTTACTGTTGTTGCTGAATGAAAGAAACTCCTTCCTTTTAGTCTACAAAAAGTAAAGCTGATAAATTCAGCATTACATTAACGTGTGAATTGATTGAAAGTGAAGACATCACAACGTTGATGCTTTTTGAATTGTAAACAAATGTGAACTTTAGATAAAGAAGGTCTGAGGTGTCTTATGCTTTATCTATAGTAATGGAATCGGTCTTTCTGAGTGGGAAAGAAGAAACTCTCCTTTTAGAAAATGACTGCATATATTTAAAGTCGGTCTTTTGCCACTAGAGGGCTCCCTAGAGCTGGGTAAAAAACCTAGAGTCTCAGGTGTTTCCCTGCTTTCTACTACTGATTACATTTTAATGTTTTCTGTATCACAAAAGCATCATGTTAGTAACAGACATCAATAAAACAGTTAGACTCATTGGTAACCGACCGTCTATTTACTGAATGTTCTGTGTCTTTAGGTCACGTTCCGTACGAGGATCTATCACTGCAACATCAACAGCCAGGGGGTGATCTGCCTGGACATCCTGAAGGACAACTGGAGCCCCGCCCTCACCATCTCCAAGGTGCTGCTGTCCATCTGCTCCCTGCTCACAGACTGTAACCCAGGTAAGACCAACTCCTTAGTTAGAGCTACTGAGAGTTTACATGTTCCTACAGAGTAAACAAACGACTTCCCTTCTTAAAACCATTTTATCTGCTAAACTTCATCCACAAAGGAAGCTGTTGGGGCAGGATGCTGCTTCTAATCCCCCCAAAAAACAGAATTTTAAATAATTTTGGAGGTCATGGAAGGATACTTTTATTTAATTTATAGAACACAAGCAATAGTGGTTGTGCTTGAAGAATCGTTTTTTCTTTTTTATACAAAGTTTCTATTCAGTCCATAAAAGTATTTCTTTCATTTATGGTTTGTGACGGACACGGAATAAAAGGAAAAGCTTTTTAGATTATTTTCATTTTTATCCAATTTCTTAAGAATAACTAAATTTAAATGTCTGTATTTGTAATGTTAAGATATTATCAGATCATAATTCCTCACCAGATCATGGTAGAAACTATAAACCTACATTGTCTATACCCTTTATCTCACAGCGGTAAATCAACAGTCATAAAATTCATCACTGTTTTTATTTAAATAGATCGTTGAATAAAAGGGGAGTTTTGACAATAACACCAGTGTAGAATTCAGTCAAGGTTGGTCCATATCTAAGAACGAAGTCTTAGTCCTGGGATCTTTAGCCTATAGAAAACCAGCGACGGGGCGTGGCAGAAGCGCTGGGGCAGAGCATGTGACCCATATACGCGCAGTCCTCCTTCAAAATGTCAACCCTGAAACCTTCGCTGCATTCCTCTCTACCCCCTTTCCTGCCTGACTGCTATCAAATAAAGACCTACGTTTCACAAATCTAAAAAAAACAACAAAACACCAAGGTCAGGCACGTCGTTCCTATCCTCCCTCTGTTCCTGGTGGGCGTGGCCGGTCATGCAGCTCCCCATTAATGGTGACTCAGCAGGAGTGGCGCTCCCAGAACAGGAATAGCATTGAGGTAGATTCTGGAAGGTTGCTTATTTTCCTGCTTTAAAAGAGGAAAATAATAATGTAATAAATGTTTGATATATAGAAACAAAAATAAAGTCACACTTATGAGGCTTAAATCTGAAGCAGGAGTTGTTTTAGGGATGCATGTCATCTTTAATCATCTTCCGCTACCAGTTGTTGAATAAAAGCAGATTTTATTTGCTGCGCCGTCTGCTTTAACTAAGAACTTCAGCTGCAGCTCAAATGAAGGTTGAACCCCGAACCTAAACACAGTGGAGACATTTGGAGTCGCCAGATATATAAGAAACATATTTGCTCTAACACAATTCAAGATTCCTCAATAATATCTCAGAACTGTGGACCTTATTACTGCTTTGGTTCAAGGTTTTGCTCCCTGCTAGCAATTTTAATGAATGGGCTTTAATGCCTAAGATACGCTCCAATCAACTAAAGGCAGATTAAACTTCCAAGCTCTCCATAGAGGCAGCCGAGTCCTACATTTATGAAATGTTGGTCTTAGAAGTCAAGGCACCAATCCTTAACTCTTTATGATTTATTTCAGGTTGTTCTAAACAATAATTATACTGGACTTTCAGAGAAACCAGAACAAAAGCCTGTTTTTTCTTTTCAGCTGATCCTCTGGTGGGAAGCATCGCCACTCAGTACACGACTAACAGAGCCGAACATGACCGAACAGCCAAACAGTGGACAAAACGATACGCCACATAAACCCACAGGACACCAGTGGGAGGAAGAGGACGAAGAAGAAGAAGAGGAGGAGGAGGAGGAAGAGGAGGCTCGGGGTGGGGGGTGATCTGTGTTGTTTGTGA
Organism: Cyprinodon variegatus; assembly: GCF_000732505.1. NCBI lineage: Eukaryota > Metazoa > Chordata > Actinopteri > Cyprinodontiformes > Cyprinodontidae > Cyprinodon > Cyprinodon variegatus. The sequence continues at coordinate 72,641 of NW_015151484.1, read as the reverse complement.
CAGGGGTTATTTTTATCTCATATTTTTAGTACTTTGTCGGCTATAATTTTTGTTTCCTGGTTAAGTTATCTCTGTGAACATGCTAATAAAGGAAAACGATGTACCAACTCATCCAGTTATTTCTCTGTGATTTCAACTAATAAAAATAAAATATTAAATTTACAGGCTACAGAAATAAAAACATGTTGGTTTAAATAAAATGACAGCAGGTTTAATTTATGCTCTGCTTTAAGGATGCGGTCTAATAGTTATTCTAGTCAACAAAATAAAGTTTTTTATAGTAGAAGCACTTTTTCAAATATCAAATTATCACAGAAATGCTTTTTAGCTTACTATTTAATATTTAAGATTTTTTTTTAACCAAAGTGAAACACTGAAGCTTTCTGTAGTAGAGCCGTATCCTATGCACAGCCAAAGCTGGAAAGAGTCCAGCTGAACATCTCTAATTAGACTTATTTCTATACTAGAGGATCAGATTAGCTTCAAATCACAAAAAAGGGTTTCTGCCATCAATATATTACTTCTCGCAAAGAAAACCAGTAAAAATAATGCTGCTAATAGTTTTCCAAGAAACAGATTAAGAAGTTCAGTTGCTGAAAATAAACATTTCAGGAAGTCAAGAAGCTCCATAAGAGCAATTAAATTTGAAGTCTCCACCAGAACAGAGCTTGGCCAAGCTTTGCAGCAGACGGGTGCTTTCACTGCATAAAAAACTTGACTGCCAAAAACAAATGACTAATGAACAAATGTCTGCACTGCTCGACATGCGAGGATGGACACCAGAGGATTGGTGGAAAGTTGACTTCCCTTATGATTCCAGTTCTGGAAATCCAGAAAATCTTCTGGTCAGATGGGAAATGAGTTCTGCCCACTGGGGTGCGGATGGTGAAGAATCCTGATCCGATGCATGTGTGTAGTTACTTCAGATCATTCACACACCTTTACAATCTCTTATTTGTAGCATTTCTACTAAAAGTAATGGAATAATATAGTATATTTAGTGTGAAAATGTCGTGGTTTCTACTTTTTATTTTGATAGAAAAATAAATTAACTTGTACAAAAACAGACATAATCAAACCGAATAAACAATAGAATATCAAACTATGTTTGTTCTCCAAAGATAAGTTTGTTCCAGAGAAGTTTATGCTGCTCTTTCCTTGTCTGTGTGTCAATCTGGCCCCCAAAATTTTTTTTTGTCATAAGTAATGATTTCCAGAAAATTTTTAATCGCATCATATCAACAGTTAACTCGAGATTAATTGCATATTTTATCTTTTTATTTACGAAAGTGTAAAAGCCTATTTGGGCATTTTAAAAAATGCAATTGAGCAACCGATAAAAAAACACATGCTTATACAAAAAGATTTTTTTATTATTTGTTTTCAAGCACTTTTAAGAAACTAGAATAAAAATATCCTTGTTCAAATTATGGTCAATAATTATTAAAAAATTGTAAAAAAAAAAAAAAAAAAATTAGGTGTTATGCTTCCATCAAAACTTTACAAAACTACTGAACAGTAAACAGTACTTCAAAGTACTCTGTAAACTTACATTTTTTTCTCAAACATAAAAAATAAAGATGTACTGTTAAAATAAAGTGCACATTGCATTATGAAATACAGACTTAATTCAAATAAAATGAAGTAACTCACAAAATAACACATAAATCAAACGAAATTACAATAACTGGCTTTTACAGTCATCTCAACAATATAACATTTTACATGTAGAACATTTTCAGTGTGCTCTGAACAGGAACTGCAGCAGAAGTGCAGTCCACATGACTTACGGTAGTTCATTACTTTGTCTTGTTCTTTAAAAAGAAACTGATCATTCAGGATCCCTTGTCTGCTGGCCATTTTTGCCCATTCAAAGCACGGGTCTGTTATGCTGCGGACTCTCCCACACACTTAGCATTCCTGGAACTACGGAAAGCACCGAGGGTAAAACAAAAAGTATAGAGATGTGCGATTAACGTGTGTGAAAAAAATGTTGGCGTTATAGTCTAAAACAGTTAACACGTTAACGCTTTAAAACTGACAGCCCAAATATAAATTATTCATGCAAAATAAATACTCCTGTTAATTGTTATGCTGGGGCCCTGAAGCAGCTGCTTAGTTCACTTAAACCTTGGGCCGGCCCTGATCACCGTTCTACGCCAATAACACCACCACAGATAAAAAGTAGAATCAAAGCACCCTCTTAACGTCTTCCAACATAGCAGGAACTATTCTGTTGATTTTTATGCATGTGACTAAAAACAAAATGCCTGATAAAATGCCTGATAAAGGTCAAACAGTACAATTTGGGAAAATTTAGGAAACTTCTCAGAACTTAAAGCCACAGAGAACTTGAGAGAAGGCATAAGCCCAAAATTTGTAGAACAGAATAAAATAACTTACTAACCAAATAATTTAAACATGAAATATTTAGTTTTACATAGAAGCCTAAAAAGCAGATGGCCTTCTAAGCTTTTACGTCACGCAGCTTCACCTCGGTTCCATTCACCTTTACACTATTTGTTCGGTCCAGTTGGGATTCAGTCCAAATGCTTTAAGTGCTTCTAGCAATAACTCCATATTTTTTTCCTACAGTTGTAGTTTTAAGCATATGAATGATTGTCCTTATCGGTGTTCTTTGCCCTACCATTGAGTTTAAAAGTGTTTACAGCTTTGTTGACCAGATTCTTAGTCATCTGTAAGAGATAACAGGCAGAGTTAACGGGGATAGTTACCAAATATAACCTCTCTCAGATGTCGGGTGAACAGATATGTTATGTGTAGGATCAGAGAGGTCATCTGTTCTCAGATTTCAAATGCAGGTCACTGCTGAAGCTGCAGAGAGAGGAAACCTGCACCAAAGGAAAGCTGGATCACCATCATGATGAATAAAATCATTGGTTTAATGAATACACTTTTTTATTTTAGTTTGTGCCCACAGAGGGAGCCCAGACATTAAAACATTCCTTTTAAAAATTCCACTATACTGAAAAAAAGTATTATTTCCTGCAGTAGTTTTTTTTTTTTTTTTAATCCTTCTCTGACAGTTTTTTTTAATTGATCCAGTCAATCCAGAAATATGTTCAGCTCTCAAAGGCCCTTAGGTGCAGGACGTGATGTGCGGATGATGTTTTGTCCTGCCAGGCGTGAATCACTCCTCTGAGGTTTGAACTCAAGCCAGAAAGCTGAATCTGGGAATTAAATACTTTCCATTTGTGCCGTGTGTTCTCAGCAGAAACGGAATCAAAGCGGTCTCTGTTGTGCTTTCTTGGAGGGGAGCCATTTCTGGAAATACAAACGATCTGGTTGGATATATGAGAGCTGATAAAGTTAACAGATAACTTGTTCTATAACCTCAATTTTTTTTGTCAACACAAACATCAGATTCCAAACAACATAAAAAGAAACTCCCAAGTGTCGGTGAGAGTAAACGTTAACAATTAACGTCTAGTTTGGGCTGTGAGGTTCTACTGGTCAGATGTTATTACATGTGACTGTAACTGCTTAAACTCATCCACCTATCAGCATCTGTCAGTAATGCAGAGTAAAACCAGATGAGTTTGATAAGACATGTTGCCTGATCAGAACTTTGGATTCCCTGAAAGTAAACACAGGCTGGATGCAGCAGGAGCGCCTTGAGAGTCACGTTCACATTACATCCAAAACTTTCTGCTGCTCAAGCAAATCCTGCTCATCATGCTGGTGCTTAATGTAGACCTAAATCTGTGGATATTAAGCTTTGCACAGACAGTGCATTTGTGTTCCAGATATAAAGAAGTTTAAACGGAGAAGTCCTGAAACAGGCGATTTTCACAGAGAGCCATGTCTTAAGCTTTCAGAGAATATCATGAAAAGGAGGAAATACACAGACTGTGGATTTAAATGCCTTGCTGAAGTCAGGGGAGAGTGGGAAGACTGATTCAGCATGGTGAAAGGTATCAATAGCATCAAAAATAAAACTGGTTAAAACCAGAGTATGCAAAATACTCAAAACGGATAAGCTACAGCAGCAGACAGGCTCAGACTGGTAATCTAGGATACCGGGCATTTGCCCAGTGGGCCGGTCCTAATTTCCCTAATTACCGGCCCCAACACTTACTCTCCGGCTGAAGCTCCTACCTGTGACAGTAAATAACTCAAGGAGCTCAATAAGTAATACAATGTTAACTACCTAAATGATGCATGCAGTTAACCTGACTCCGCCAGAAGGATTTGCTCCGCATATCCATCTGGAAACCTTCCTTTGAAGTAATTTTGGGAAAGGGCGAAAATACTGGTTAGCTGATTGGCCTATGTTGGTGATAGACGGGCCAAATAAACCAATCAGATCAACGAAGCATATGACGTACTAACAGAGAGACGACGAAAACACAACCACAAGCCAGGCTACTCTTGCCGAAACCAGTCGGGAGAAGAGCAAAAACATCTTTTCCTCTGAGAAAAGCCTCCAGAGCAGTGTTTTGCTCTTCTTTCAGTGAAGAAATACTCTGTAATTCCGATAAAACTTGCTCGATAGCCACGCTAACGCTAGTTTCATCGGCTGAAGCCGCCATGTTCGTTAGACTGAACTGTCGTGCCTCTCGTTGCGTCACACCTCAACCCGCCTCAAAGCCAACACTGATTGGACATTCGTTTGGTGAACGGCTCCCAATTTTCTTTAACGGAGAGTCTCCAGACTGATCTGCGAGTGAAACCTTGAAAGCTTGCGAGATCAGGATGGTCTCACGAGGCTAGCATGCAGTATATATAGTAGCCCTTCCTTGTCATGCACATCCTTGTGACATGTGATGTTGGCATGTGATGTAATTTTCTATTTCTTCAAACTGTAAAATCCTTGCAACAAACTAACTTATAATAAAACTAAAATGCTTTCTTTAAACGAAACTACGATGTTCCTCTTATATTTGGCGAATTTATGTTCAAATATTTTGCAAAAATATGTTGCGGTGCATGATGGGGTTTTGCATCTAAAGGCTAAAGTATCCCGTCCTACGTGCATTGTTGCCAAGTTGGGATGTTTCCCAATCTGGCAGTTTAGGATGGCCTTCTATGGGTAAAAAATGTTTTTCTTCAGATTTATGGCCTGAGAGATCAATAGACTTTGGTTCAAATTGGGCGAAATTTCATTTATCCAGGTGGTTTATGAACATTTTTTGGGCTGGAAAACTTGAGTCAGTGACATCTGGCAACCCTGCTGATGTGGTGATTGTGGACAATAATAATAAACTGCATTATAGAAGTCTTGGTGATGGTTGTCGTGTGATGCTTGAAGATAGTTCGGTTAATCCACAATTGGACTGTGCTTCTATATTTTTTTTCGGGGAGGGGGGTCCATAAGTGGGCTGGTGTAGCTGGAAAAATGCCAGGGCCAAAAATCCTTCCAAGTCTGAGCCTGGCAGCAGAGGACCGATTAGGGTTCTTGCAGTTAAGAGCATGAAATTCAGCAACAACAGGTTTACCAAAAACCTTACAATAACAGATTGAAAAATGTTGCCCAGCCCATCAAGTCTTAATTCGAACAGCAACAGATCGATAGGAGTGTTATAAACTAACATAAACTATTTGCAAGCATCTATCCATCCTGATTTGTCTTAATAATGCAGGTTTCATGGTGGTATAATGGATGTGGGGATTATTTTCTTGGCCCTACAATGAACCAGACTGTTACTGCTGAACATACCAGTCTGCTGCCGGCTGCTTCCAGGATAGTGAACCATGGCAGAAAGCTCTGAACATTTCCTAAACCTGACAATGAGTTCGCTGTACTGCACTGTCATCGGATCTTAATCCAAAGGAGAAGATTTGGAAAGTGATACAAATCATGGATGTAAAGCTGAGAAATCTGCACCAGATGATATTGTGTTTATATGGACCAAAGGGCAAGAATTAAAAAACTTTGTTGAGAGAAATGTTATAATATATTTAAAAAAAACTAATTCTTTTCATCATATTTTTTGCATTTTGTATTGTTTGTTTCATTGATAAATTATATGAAAATGCAGAGGAGTATCGAAACTAAATCAGTGAACGTTGGCAAAGAGGTTAAAAGCATGTGAAGCATTTAATGATTCGTGTGATGAAATAGTGATAATAGCTATTAAGGTATTATTTTTAGTTTCCTCATCATCTTTGACACTGAATGAAAGCTGAAGCTATCAAAGGTCTAACGTGGCTTTAGGTAATTGTTTGACCCCATTTTAAACAGGTTGTGTCTGATTAATGTGGGAGTTTGGGGATTTCCAGAACAGCAACCAAAGTGACAAATAACAGTTTCACTTCATCTCTAGTCTGACTAAAACGAAAGTTTATAGAGATTAACGAAAATATCTGTTCTATTATTTTTCTCCCCAAATGTGTCTAAAGGTTATCAGTCCTCATCAAACCCTTAAATTGTTGACAAAACATGTGCTAACGTTCCCTCTCTGAACAAATGTGTGCTAAAGTGTGGTCTTGGACGCCAAATGTGTGTTAAAGTGCTCACTATTACTGTGGTGAGGATGCAGTCAATGACCCGCGTCTTTTTTTTTTTCTGCACCTTCCCATTAAAAAAGTCTGTGCATGCAACTGTTTGTAGCCCTTGATGAGGTTCAAGCTTTATCCTGCCTGTTTTTTTTTTTAACCCTCTTCTCTAAAACAGTAGAAATGCTTAAAGTGCTCTGATTTCTGGCACAGAGCAAACTTTTACGAGTAGTCCAAATGTTTTCTCCCCTTGAAAGTCTATGTGCTTTGGTTAAGCCTTAACTAATCCCAAACCAAAAATGCATCTTCAATCTAAACACCTAGCTATTAAACTGTCCCTCTCAGAAATAAAATTGCTTGCAGTTTAAAAATTAAAGTCACCATCCACAGAGTGGCAGGTTTTTCCATCACCATGAGGATGCTAACCTAGAGCCTCTTTCCTCTTTGGCTCCCTTGCCACTGCCAAATAAAGCTGGATCTAACCCCTCGCTGGCAGCTGCATGTCTGTTGACACCATCAGGAAAGTAAACAATGGAGAGCAACATGTAGGGAAGCCAGTGCATAGTAAGTGAGCTTTATTGTTTCGCTCTTTTATCTTTCCAAATTCCTCTTACCTGGGCATGTTTATTGAATGTAAACAGAGTTGTTTTGGCTTGTTAGATCAGAAACGACGGGCTCGGTGTGTCGATGTCCTTACATGGTGTTCAATTATCAGAGTTCCTGTGTGTGTGTTTGTGTGAGAGTTATGCATCTTTTAAAGAGAGGATCTTTGTGGAGTGCCTGGGTAGTCCATACAGGTGAAGCTCGTCAGTCTCATCAGACTGATTGGCTTTAAAGAGAAGCAGAGCCTTTATTCAGCGCTTGTTTCTTCTGTCAGGTGGAGTGGAGAACAGATTAGGAGGCAGAGATGAGTTTGCAGATTTAATATGTTTCAATAGGCGACTGAGGCAAAAAATCCATCCATCCGTTCATCCATCCATCTATTTTCTTCCACTTTATCCAGGGCTGGGTCATGGTGGCAGCAGTCTAAGCAGAGATGCCCAAACATACCGATCAACACAAACCTCCTCCATCTGCTCTAGAGGGACCAAAGGTGACACCAGGCAAACTCAGAGACATAGTCCCTCCAGCATGTGCTGCGCCTTCCACGATCCACAATCAAAATACTGAAAACCACAATCTAGAAGACATCGGGGGACAACACACGAGTAGCCAGGAAACGACAGAGCAACAAAACAAGAAACCAGCACTGAATGGAGGCTCTGCCGCTCTTTAAAAACCAGCACTCTCGTGGGACTGATGAGCTCTACCTGTGTAGACTACCCAGGATCTCCACAAAGATCCTCTTTTGGAGAGATGCATAACTCACACAAACACACGGGAACCCAAACATCAATAGTGTCACGTAACTTAGTGGTTCAACCCGGCTGTGGTACTCCCACACCATGCACATTCAGAGCTGAGGCGATTTTAACGTGGGTCGCTTGCCAAGTCGTTTCACCCAGGTAGACACGGGTCAATGAGCTGTTCCCACTGCCACTAAAAGCCGATTGTTCCCAGCATTAAAGGGTTTTTCGGCAGTGGGAATGGGGTACTTGAGACATGCCGCTAATCTAGAGTTAAACTCTTAACTAGACTAAAACTAAGAAATGGATGAATGAGGGTTACTCTTTTTAATCTAAGAAAAGTTTTAAGCATGGTGGTGGCAGCATCATGATGATGGCATGTTTCACAATTGATTGGACAACATGAAAAAAGGAAGACCATCTCTTGTTATTGCACTTCACCTTAAATCAACAGCTAGATGTTTACAATCTGGATAGTTTGGTATTCAGTGGAACAACAATAAAAAAATGACCCTTAAACCAGTTTTAGAGGGGAAAGGTCTAATATGAGGCTAATGTAAATGACCACCTGATGAATGTGTGCACTAAGACCTGGGTTTGAGGAAAGAAAAGAGACCCTGACTTTCAAGGAGACTGGTCAAATGTTCCGATAGAACATAGACGCCAGGAATATAGATCCATCACACCAGGCCTTTAATACCATATGTCAGAGAAAAACCACCTACACCCCTCAGGTCAACTGAGACCTGTTCATTCAGATATATTAAGGGGAGAGCCTTGTCCCCTTGAAAGGAAAGAGGACAGAAGAAAATATGAATAAATAAAATATATATATATACCATAAGGCAGAGGTCTTCGACGTTTTCAAAGCCAAGGACCCACAAACAGATGGTCAGATGGAGCGGGGACGATGAAATTGTGTTATATCAAACTGGTCCTATAGTCACTCTATTACAGATGGAGTAATGTAACGAAAGTAATTTCACCCTGGGATTATCAAAGTATTTCTGATTATGATTCCTGGTTGATGGGACAGGTGTTGTGAATGAAACAGTGCCCAGCTTGAAAGAGCTCCTGTGTGTCGCTGAATGTGTGCATTGATGGCTACATTTATCTCCTTACTACAGTGTGTTGAATCCATGTTAATGTATATTTAAAGACATCTCAATTAGTGGAAAAAAAATCGCAAGAGGGAAAATAAAAAAAGAATAAAAAAAATCTAATCAAGCAAAACTTTCGCTACCCCCATGCATGACCTCCGTGGACCCCCTAGGGGTTGCAGACCCCCTGTTGAAGACCTCCGCTATAGAGTGTTTATAAACAGGTTATGTTTAAATGTGACGCATTGTCATAAGATTTGACCCAGGGCATCCAAACCTTGTTCTAAATGTCAGAGTAGATTGTTATATAACGGTGCAATGAAAACAACTCATTTCTTACACCAATAAACCTCTGATATAGCAGAGATTTTTTTTTGTTTCAACTGTTAAATATGCCTCATGTTATAATGCACATCTTAATTTAGATGTGTACGTGTGTGGGGAGTGGAGATAACTATTTACAGTGCTCTAAACACGTGTCTTTGTTTTTGTGCATCTGAAAGGGCATGTGACAAAACTCATTAGGTAATAAACACCTGCGATTTTCAGTGAGTTAACTCAAATATAAATGGACATTTTTTTAACTTTAAAAAAAGTATAACACCTAGCTGTAATGGGTTAGTACATGGGAAGCTTTTAATATGTTCTCTGTGAGAAAACAAAGTCTGAGCGGCGTTTGAAGGATTTACCCAAAGGATTGCAGCCGATAATGTCATCAATATGTTAAATATTCAATCAATCACCAGCAGCCTCACGGTGCCTGTCGGAGCTTCACGTTGTGCTCTGCAACGTGACCTCGGCGTTTCCAGCCACGTGTTACGTCGCCGGAGCCGCGTGGCTCCGCCCCTCAGGTGTCCTGAAAGTGTGTCACTGGGTTAAAGCGACTCCAGCGGCCGCTCGGAGAGGGCGGGGCTCCACTATTGAGAACATTTAGTTCTCTCCACTAACCCGCAGTCACACAAGCGGAGTGGGAGTTCCTACAGCACAGCGCTCAACACTGTTTCTCAGTCAGGACACAGAAAACCCTGAAACAATCGCTCTTTACTAACCCACCTGCTCAGACCTGCGGGTTTATTGCAGAAGAAGGAAACCAGGTGCGCGGTTAAGATCCACCTCTCAGCTCAGTTGATCGTCCCTGTCCTTCTGTGACAGTTTGGATTTAGTTTATGACATCTTTATTTCCTCCAGCAGCGATGCAAGAGGACAACGGGGCAGCTAAACCAGGTAAGGCGGTGATATTTCTTTATTTATATGGAAAAATAATGTTTTTATGTGTGTGCATTGTGTAGTCTTGCTGCAGTGTTGAGTGATTATTCTTCAAAATTAAAATATCACTATTATACTTTACATTAAATACTTTACGTGTAGCTTATAATCAAATAAAATGTATTATTCTTTTGAAATGTATCATAACATCATTGCAGAATATGAATCTATTAACGGTTTTTTAAATCATTGTCACTATAAATAAACGTTTAAAATGTGAGTTTAAATACTGGAGCGTGTGTTTAGAGGGTGATTTAAGTTTATTTTTTTGTCAGTTTCTCGGTATTTTAAAACGGGGTTAGGAGTGTCAGTGCGGCGCTGCTACATTTCCATTTGACACAACAACAGTGTTCCACTTCCCGATCCCGCTCACATGGCCAGCGTAGCCAGGCCATGTGCCCGTGTATACACGCTTTTAAAAGCCCAGCTCTGATTGGTCGGGGGGTATTCCTCTCCGCTGCAGAGTCCTCTTCCCATTGGCTGAAACGGCCTTCGTGACGTGGGGCATTGCGTAATGTATCCGCGCGCCTCTGCAGCCATGTACACGTGAGACAGTGGAGCGACAACACGCGGCTGACCCAGATTTGTTTTACGTTTTTTTTTTTTCTCATGCGCCCTGCTCTCTCTGAGCTTCGGCTGAAATTCATGACAGGCCCACGTGTGGGTGGGCCGTGACAGAGAACAGCCATGGCTGAGGTTAGGTAATCAGCCTGCTGTGGCCTCCAAAATGAAACTCCTTTTATTCTGGGGGAAGAAAAACATCCTTTTAACTAGTTTTCCAGTTAAGAACTCACTGATTCACCTTCTTAATTATATAAAAAAGTTAAACTAATTAATTTCCTGCTTAATAGTTTTAAATATACCTTTAACCTAATTTAAGCATCTTAAATTACAGAGAGGACCAATAAAATATCACTTGTCTTACTATTTTGTCATATTCTAACTTCTTATTTGTCATTATGTCCATTTGCCTGGAGACAAGTTCTAAATTGCCATCAACCCTAATTTAAAACTGAGAACATCTTTATTAATTTACTATAAGATTGCAAATCTTAGGCTTAAAAAAAAAAGAGGGAAAAAGACAACATTTCTGATTAGGCCTATTTAATCAGTTTTTCTTTCTTAAGTCCACCATCAACTCTCTGCACAGAGTAAAGTATAAGTCTAATTAAAGTTTGATGATAAAGTCAAACTTTTTTTTTTTTTTTTTGAAGTAGTCAATACAGGAGTGCTGATATAAACCAACCAAAACATGACATTGCATAACAGGGAAAGGAAGCTCTCACTGCGCAACGTTTGGTTTCCACGAGTGTTGCCCTGGTGCTTCAGTGACCCTGTCTGGTGGAGCACGCTCCCGTAGCACACATACCCGGCTGTGTTATGTAACCATGTTATCCAACCAGGGCTGGAGATGATAAAGCAGGTCAAAAGCAGCGCTGAATAAACCAACCAGCAAACGGCAACACATGTCCAAAAACACGCCCTAGTCTTTGTGTTGCAGGCGCAGCTACTTTCTATGAACTGTTTGTTTATACCGAGTACTGAGTCATTTATTACCTAAAGTTATGCTTTAACTTCTTTCTCCTGCTCCGAACGAACTGGAAAGACCTTCTGTGATTGACAAAAACAAAACTGTATTTAGAAACAAAAACATTTTTTAATTTGCTTTTTTGTTTTTTGTTTTTTTTCTAAAGGTGGAGTTATTGCTTACATTTCATCCGGCTCTACGGCTGACTCTTGTATGAGCAGCAGCCCCATGTCGACGTCTCCGCCTGCCTCCCGGCCCTCGTTGCCAAGCCGAGCCGTTGGCATGGTGGTGGACATCGCTCCTCCAGCCAAACGGGGTCCGGGTGCGGAGAAAACCGGCCGCTCCGCCGCCGCTGCAAAAGGCAACATAACGAGTAAGAGTCTGAACACTCGCTAGTTACAAGCAAACTGTATGTCGTCAACATTTTATTCACTGGTCATCTTCTTGTTTGTAGAAATCAACGGCATGGTCCTATTGTGCAAGGTCTGTGGCGACGTGGCCTCGGGCTTCCACTACGGCGTCCACGCCTGCGAAGGTTGCAAGGTGGGTGATGAACAAACCGTGTGTGAGATGAACTCTTATCCACTGTGGGTTCACGAACTCACTGTCGCTGCTCCTCTGGCCCTTCAGGGATTCTTCAGGAGAAGCATTCAGCAGAACATCCAATATAAGAAGTGTCTGAAGATGGAGAACTGCACCATCATGAGGATCAACAGGAACCGCTGTCAGCAGTGTCGCTTCAAGAAGTGTTTGGCTGTCGGCATGTCCAAAGATGGTGAGCCTATGGATCTGAAAGTTTACTTTTTCATTTAAAATGCGTCTAGTTTTTAAATGGAGATGGTCAGTTCTTTGGAACCGGGCCCCAGATGTCACTAGCACTGTTTTAGTACCGAACCAGTTTTAACCAACCTCTGACTTTTTTCTGTTCTCAGCTGTTCGATTTGGTCGCATCCCTAAAAGAGAGAAGCAGAGGATGCTGCTGGAGATGCAGAACGCCATGAACAACATGATGAACAAGAGCGGGCAGCTGCACAGCATGTTGCATGACGACCAAAGCCCCCCGCTGCCCATAGAGGCAATCAACAGCGACGCTAGCTCCTCTTCGACCTCTTCTTCCTCGTCTACTTCCGACTCTTCTTCGTGCTCCAACCCGTCCTCCCCGCAGTACCCACAGGACTCGGAGTCTGTGGTTTCCATGGATACCAACTCCAGCTCTGCATCGTCTTGCGGGTCAGACAGCAGTGAGGATGAGGGAGCGCTCAATGGTAACGGGCAACACCAGGACGCCTTCACGTTTCCCCAGCAAAGGTCGGCTTCACAGAACAACGCCTCTCCGTCCGCTGGTACGGGCTGCAGCGGACGCCTGGAGGAGCAGCAGGAGAGCCTGAACTCCTGGAACAATAATCCAGCTGTGGGAGGATACCAGCACTGTCCGTACTCCAACTCTGCCTACAGGGAGGAGAGGGCAGCAGCATACCAGCAGCAGCTTGGCTGCGATCCATCTGGGGACGGGCAGAAAGAACATTACACACAAAATGCCTTTAGCTACAGAGGACCAAACGGCTGCATGAAAAGTCGAGCATACCTGGTGAGTGACTTCCCAAAGCTCTTCCACCTCAGCATCTCCTCAAGCTTTAAAGCATTTGGATCACACCGTGTTTTTGCTTTGCAAAGGTTTGCCCGATGAGCACCTCGCCGTACGTAGACCCTAACAAGCCCAGCCAGGAGATCTGGGAGGAGTTCTCAATGAGCTTCACCCCCGCAGTACGGGAGGTGGTGGAGTTTGCCAAGAAGATCCCAGGTTTCCGGGACCTTCCCGAACACGACCAAGTGAGCCTGCTGAAAGCTGGAACCTTTGAGGTGAGAAGCCAAACCAGCTCATAATTGTTGCTTGCTTTGAAGTCTGATGCCTTACGGCGCTGCTTTCTCCATCATGTTTGCAATGCAAAACAATCTGATTTAAAATATTTCTCTGCTATGAAATCATTTCCAGGTGCTGATGGTACGCTTTGCCTCCCTGTTCAACATGGCCGAGCGGACGGTCACCTTTCTGAGCGGCAAACGCTACAGCCTCGACACGCTGAGGTCGCTGGGTGCCGGTGAGCTGCTCAACTCCATGTGCGAGTTCAGTGAGAAGCTGGCAGCTCTGCGGCTTAGTGAGGAAGAGATGAGCCTCTTCACCGCTGTGGTGCTGGTCTCAGCCGGTAAGATTCCTGCAATCCCCCTCCTTTTCTTCCCCGACAAATAAAGAGGCTTTCCTCACCTTCTCCTTTGGTGTTTTGGTGTAGATCGATCAGGGATCCAGGACTTGAACTCTGTGGAGGCCCTGCAGGACAAACTGATCTGGGCCCTGAGGAACCTGGTGATGCAAAACCACGGCGTTGAGTCCGCCACAACCTTCACCAAAATCCTACTCAAGCTTCCTGAGCTGCGTTCTCTCAACAACATGCACTCTGAGGAACTGCTCTCATTCAAAGTGCATCCATGAAGGCTTCCTAGAAGTGGATGCTCTAAACCACCTGGACCTGCGCCCCGGCCCCCCCCCTGTACCTGACCAACCTAGTTGCGCGTTTGTCCAGAATGAATGAAGTACTTTCTTCTTATTCTGGGGGGTCTGAGGAGAGAATATAAAGTTTACTGTATTTATGGAAGAGATTTGCACGTTGCACACAGACACACAAATGCACGTGTGTGTTAGAGAGTTCTAGTTGGATGTATTTTTATTTTTAAAAGAAAGTACTTTTAAAATATATAATAATGCAATGCAGATTTTTTTTACATCGTTTTCCTCCGAAAGCCATTAATTCCAAAGTGTATTTCTGATATAGAGTGAATGTTTGAGACATTATATACTGTACCTTACATGTATGTTTGGCCCAATAGTTTCATCTGTGTGGTGAAAAGCTGGAGCAAAGGCGTCGCTGAAAGTGTGCTCATTGCTAAATGCATGGCTGCTTAGTGCTAACTATTAATCTGGCTCTGCTCCTCTTGTGTCGGACGGCATCAGCTCATTGTTTTGGTGTACATAGTGTTGTATCTTTTCCGTTTTGTCTTATTTAATGTTTACGTGTTCATTTGGGCACTGTCTGGTCATTTCTGCAGGAAAAGCAAAAACACTACATTTGCACAAGTTTTGGAGTAAAAGCTGAAGTGTGCTACATCATGTAAATGTTTTGCAATTTCCAACTTATTTTCTCTTTTTTTTTTTTTTTTTTTTTAAATCAAACTGTTTTTCAGTATAGCACTGAATTTTGACCAGTTTTTCCTCATTCACTATGTTGAACTATCAGCTACTGGCAACACTGCCATATGTAAATAGCTATAAATATATATAAAACATATATGTGGAATATATATATATATATATATATCTATAAATATCTTATGAACATAGATTATAAATATATAATATAGTATGAATAAAAAAAGTGAAGAACAGTCTGTGTTCAGTTTTTTTTTTTTTTTTTTATGTCTGGTTGGAATGATATGTTTACCAGCAGGTGGCGCTAGCTACCCACAGGATTTTTAAATTTACATGCCGAATTCTTTAAATAGATTTTGATATGTTTAGAGTTTCAATGATACATTTTTTAAAAATGTTTGGAAAAGTTTCAGAAAAGTGCAAATTCTTAACTGAAATTGCCCTAATTTATATTAAAAAAAGAGGCTCTGCAGATGAAATAACCCCTCAGCTCTAGAGTAGGTGCACATTTGTTTAATTTTTGGTTTTCTACTCTTTTTAATCAAGAGCCTAATTTCAGAGCTTTCAGAGTCTGGAATTAGTTTTGTCCTCAAATATGGGAAATTAAGATCTAGCTGCATATGAAATTCTAGACTTTCTTTAATATACAATTATTTTTAAAAGAACCATCAACTGTTTTATAATTTTTTTCAAATCTTTGCATAAGCCACTGAGTTCGTGGGTGACCTGTTCAAGAAAGGTAACATCACATCATTGAGGGCAAGAGTGACCACAAAACTAAAATTGAAAAAGCTGTTTGACAAGGTTTAGTAAATGATTTAAAATATGGGCATTGATAGGAAGGCTTTCAGGAAAACAAGTTCTGACAGTTTCAGTTCAGATTAGAGAACATGCAAAGCAAAGGGGGGGGGGAGCGGGAGATCCATTTGAAAGTGAGTCGTCATCATGCCCTGCATCCAAGGAAAGTTTGCCAGCTTTTAAATTCAGTTCACAGTGGTGGGTGAGGTGGCTCAGAGCACAGCGGAACTCAGAGCTGGTTGAACGACACGTAAATCAACAATTAATCCTCCGTTCTTGTAACTGATAACCAGCTTGAGTTTTACCTAGTTATTGAACTGATCCTCTACCCTTAAAAATGATCTATGAATCTGCTGTTTAGAGAAAGAACTTAACAAATAAACATACAAAGATTTAATTAGGAAAATTAAATTGAATTGACCAACGACTTCTTGTCCATTGACGAATTCTCTTTTTGATTTACAAGCACATTCACAAAAAAAAAAAAGAGTCAACTAAATGGATCTGCTTTTGTTCTGTTTAAGATGCACCAATCATCTAAAACAACTAAATCTATCTCTAAATCATCTCTGATCCTGACTTTTTCTTCTGTTTGATTCAAAACTATAAAGGAAAAGCAGTACAGTCTTTCTGTTTGAGTAGGACAAATCAATCTGAGGTCAAAGGTCGGAATCGGTTCTATTTCATTACCGTCCTCCAGAGGCGCTGCTTCAAGCACTTAATGACTATTTTTGCATAAGCACAGGTCAAGTATGTTATGCCAGCGTGGTCGCGTGTGACCCCTCGTTAATACCAGCGGGTCTATATAGTAATGTAACACTGGAAGCTCAGTTTTCATCTTCCACCATGCAGGTTTGCTGAGTGCAGATGGTGGGGGTGCTTGGTTAATTTTGCTTGACATGAATAGACTCAAGAGTTCGGTCAGAGTTGAGGGTCATCTGGTGACAGCAGGAGGTCAGACCCTTAATCTTCTCAGAAACATCCCGATTCTAAAGGACCAAGCACTCTGGTGGTCATCAGTAACTCATAGAATGATAGTTACAGCCAAACCTGTGGTTCTGTTTTATTCCTACCGAGTGCAAGAGACAGTACTAAAAGCACAGAAGGATGATTATCCACAGCATCCAGAGGATTCACACTCTAAAGGGAAAAACAAGAAAAAAATGCCCACCTTACAGAGACTAAGACGAGAGATGCAACAAGATTCCTTCCAATGGATGGGACACAGCCAAAGTTTCTTTATTTGGTTATTTATTAGGTTAAACAATGACATTTACAGACTAAGCATAACCTAAAAGATGCTGGCTAAAGCTGTAGCTTTATGGGGTGCTGTTTTTAATGTTGCCTTGTCAGATATTTGCAACTATATTTCGGGTTATTTAGGTTTAAATAAGAGGGGAAAAAATGGTTGTAAACTCCTTTAGACCTAATCTCTATATTATTCATACAGTTCTAAATATCACATTTCTAAACTAAATAAAGTAAATTATTTAATTAACAAAATGAATATTGAACTTGTTAATCAAATATTTATATAACAAGCTACACATTTAGTACTTAACTAAATATTAATATATATATTTTTTTATTGAATATTTAGCTGACAAACAAAATATTTAGCTCCAATCTATATGTTTCAGTCCAGGCTAAACATTTATTTCGTAATTTAAGTAATTATTTTTCAAACTGAATATATAACATACTACATAATTTAGTTGTAAAATGAACATGGCTTAAAAACAGTTTAATTCAGCCTTAGAAAGACTGTTTGGTCGTCCTACCTCAAGCTCAGACATACCAGCCGACCCCCATCGTCTCTCCTCAGCTGTAGCCTGGTGGGCTTCACCAATCAACAGCTGAACTCCTTCCATCTCCTGCCCATAGAGACTAGCCCCAGCCAGCCAACTCTTTCCCCTGCTCTGTCTCCATGGCAGGCCTCTCTGATGTATCACCGTTATCCTCTCAGCTAGTTCCGTAAAAGTTCAAAAAATCCACTGAACTTGGTTTCCAACATTTGAAGACGTTTCGCCACCTCTCCAGGAAGCTTTCTCAATTCAAATGCCTGAGGCACTTTCTCAGCTAGCCACAGCTTCTTGCTTGGATTCAGCTCTCTGTTTCCTACAATAACTTGGATTATATTTTGATTTCAAAAAATCAAAATGTTAGGATCTGGTTATTGGGACACGTATTGCAGTGCAGCCCCTTCTGTCTGTGCATATTATCATAAAAAATGATCCAAAATGAACCAAAACTGATTCAAAGAGATTCATAAAATAAGCAAAAATAAAAATTGCCCTTCAACAGAGCAGGTAAATGTATCTGCCAAAGGAATGAATATTTTTCCTTTAGAATATTACCATTACTTATTATTCAACTGAAATAAGATCTTGGAGTTATTTGTTTCTCAAAGTGAAGCTTCCAGGTTGGTGAAAAATGGTTAAATCAGAAAACACTCAGCCAGGTGAACACATTTTAAAAAACGTAGGGTTTGGTTATGTTTAAAGCATTAAGTTTTACAAATAATGGCAAATAAAAATGAACAAATATGCCAAAAAGTCCTGCTTCCACAAATGCTTCATCCATTTAGCAGGAACCAGAAGTAGTCTACTAGGTGTAGGAAATTTGGAGGAAAAAAAAATAAAAAATTATGTACAAAAAAAACTGTGATTGCCCTGAATAATTATCGACCTGGGTTAATGCCAATATCATCACCGCCTTTTAACATTGGTATTTTATTATCTTTGTGATCTTGTAAAAACATTTTAATAACAAAAACCTGAAACAGGTTATTTGTGCCATTTTGCCAATGGAACAAGACAATTTACACTTAAAATAAGAAAAGACAATTGCTTTGTGTTATTTCAAGTGCATATTATCTAAATATCTTACTTAACTATTTCATTTACTGACTCAAATTAAGGGTAAATGCACTTAATTTAAGCCCTTTTTACTTATTTCTAGATTGTTTTCCCAGTGTATATACATGATATAGCATTTATTGTGCATGTGCTTTGAATGTTTAGACATTTACCTGTGTGTGGTGCGTAGAAAAATCAGCTTTTGCTTTGTAGGTTTTACTTCCTTTAAATTTAAGGGTATAACAATGAATATGTGAGGATGGAGCATACCACAGAGCAATATACTGAATTAAGTTATATAGTCCTGCTCATTGCCTGTTTTAGGCCTTATAAGTGCTCACCATTATTTTTATCTGAATTTATTAATGTTACCGTGGAAATAGCCTTATTTTATACACTTGAGGTTAGAGATTAATAATTTTAGGATCTATGTAACTGAAAAAAGAATCTGTAAAACTGAAACAGGTTAAGGTTTTGTTGCTTTAAAACCAAAATCAACAGGTAAGTCAGTCTAAGTTAGAGCAAAGCTATTTAATATATATATATTTAATTTATATTATATTATATTGCTTTTAAAACGCCTTTTGAATAACTGCAGCACTGGCATGTCACTTGACAGGTTTAGGCGACACCAACAGAATATGACCTGTTTGAGTGTTTAAAAATGCACCAACAAATCTATCAGATGAAAAAAAAACATATAAAAAATATTCAAGATTATTCTAAGCCATTTGTGTCATTTAGTGTCCTAAAAATGATCATCAGCATTTGATCACACCATTACTATGTTATCCATTATTGTAATGTACTTCATAAAATATTACGAAAAGACAGAAGGTGAAAAAAGGGCAGAGGTGGAGTTTCTTTTCAACTAGGGTACAAATGTCTTAAAAAAAACTTTTAAAAATTTCCAATGCAGGGCATTAAAAGTACAGTGAAGGATGATAATATCATCCTGGATCAAAGCAAAGAAACAAGTCAAGGTTGATTTGTTCATTAAGTACAACCGAGTAAAGCTGCCAATAGACACTTTGTTGTGCAATAAAAAGAAATATCTAACTGACTGGAAATGTAATTGAATTTGTAATCCCCAAGAAGATGAAAGAGAAGTAACACCATTGAGCAGCGGCAATATGACACCTCAGGCCTTTTAATCTAAGCAATAATACGATACCCAAACAAATGATTAGCAAACACCATTTAATCTGCACAGACAGACGTTTCTAAATTTGGAGCCAAGTTGTTTTCTTTGCATGCTTTTCCATTCAGATGTCAAAAGCCAACTGCAGTTTGCTTGAGGTACAAATACTTGTCAATCGAGCGGCAACATCTTGTGAACAAGAGAAAAGCAGCAGGAGGATCATTTACAGAAGAGGAATATACAACATTTGAGGTTTGATAGGGAGGAGAGAAGGATGCTGAATATCCTCAGTTCATGACCATCTTTCTGTTTGAAGCCTGTGATCTTCTCCATCCCTGACCGCACAGCTCTTCTTTTGTTCCACTTGAGTTTTCACTTCAACTTCTTCATGGAGGCTTCTTTGGCCACCCTCAATAGTTCATGTTGTCTCTGTTTATCCCTTAAAAACTGTCCGTCCCTAAATTATACTTTTTCCTGTTTTTTACTTGTTTAGAAGTTCCTTTAGATCACTGCTTATCAAGAGTTTATCGCTGGGGAAACATCTCACTGTTCCAGTAGGCACTGTGTTCTTTACACAGAGGATTAGTCAGCCATGCTCTCTCTCATTGTAAAGATGCATTGCATCTTCTCCATGTGGCATGCACAATGGTTTCCACTCAGTAGCCTCAATAACAGCATTGCTTGGCCTCTTCGCTTTCCCCTGATTATCTTTTTATAGCTCTTTATTGCAGGATTCCTCTAACAAAGGAGCTTTTGCTCGGAGCAGAGAAAAACAAAGATTTTGATCTGGTTTCAAAAGAGGAGGTTTTGCTTTAGAGATCCATGCGTCCTTGATATTTGCTTAAAAAAAACTGAGGCTCAGATAAATCCAGGCTGTGGAGTTTCAGGACCTTCTTTGAAAGTCGATGACCGTGAAAGATGTCAAGAAAAACACCTGCAAGTTGGTAAGCACATTACATATGTGTCCAATCATACATATTGTCTGTACCCACTACCTGTTGTTGGTGTTTACAATTCTTATTGCGAAGCTCACCGCATGCAGCTGAAGGAAAGGAGACTGATCTTAGTGGATGTTCTTGCCCCTTTCAAACATTTGGCGATGGTGTCTCTAAATCAGCCTTAATGCCACATTTCAGACTCTAGAGCTGAATTTACTGAAATCAGACAAAGATGGGCTGCTGATGATCGGTGAGCAGGGATCTAAGTCTATGCTTTCTACATACCGTTACTCGACTGACCTGATGTCACTGCTACAAAAATACCACACTTACTACACACCATTATCACTAAAGCAGGGATCATGTAATCCCCCCGCCTTATTGATCACTTTGGTCTTTAGACTTTCTTCTTTTCAATGATACATCCTTATCTAAGGATAATTTTGAACTAGTTGTAAATTCCTTTGATGATCACAGCCTTCTCAATCAGGTTGCCACATTAAAAACTTATTGTGCTGCTATTACTTTTTTCTCCTTGATTAAAGATTCAGCAGAGTGAGGTCACTTCTCTGCTGAAGAATCACAGCCTCAATGGCAGTAAATTATGGAACACATTTCTAGAAAGTGAATTCACATTCCTAATTTGTAAGTTAGTGTGAGAAATGTGAGAGGGGTCAGACACAGCATATATTTATATTTTATTTTTATTGAATATTTAGCTGACAAGCTAAATATTTAGCTCTAATCTATATGGAGCTAAATAACAAAGCCTATAGATAAAAGAGACACTAGATGGCAGCAACCACTCAATAGTATATCAAGTAAATGATCAATACATTATGGACAGACAAACTTAAATTCTACCAACTCTGTTGGTGTAAACTCCTATGCCTTTATTAAATTGTATAAATCAAATAACAAAACAAAAAAAGGGAGAAATAGCTGCAGTGCAATTGCAATTACAAAAGCAAAATTAACAGGAGAAATTACACGGTATTTACAGTTTCATTGGGCGTTTATTACCTGAGGTATCATAATATAGTTAAACTGCTTTATTTCAGACATGACAGTAACACTGTCATAGTTTTGGTTCTGTTTAAGTTTTCTTTTTGACTTTTCATCGGTTTTATTTCCATTTTGTCTTATTCTAGTTGTTTTTAGTTGTATTTGAGTTCTTATGTATTTCTTATTTACCCTCTGTTGCCCTCTTGTGTCAGTCTCCTTCTCACAGCTTCCTTCTTAATTCTTCTGTCCATACCTGCTGCCAATCTGCTGATTAGCCGCTCTTTGTTCAGTCTACCACTTATACTCCTCTTCAGTTACTGTTTGCTGGCTCCCCACCGTTCTTGATCCTTGTGTGTGTTTTCTCTGAAGTCTTCTAGTTCTTGGTTTTCTGTATTTTGTTACTTTTGGATTTTTGCCTCAGTTGGCACCCTTTGGATTATTAAACCTGCAAGAAACCACTTATGCTTCCGCCTCTGCATTTAGGTCCTCAAAAAAACTCAGTGTGTTAAATATGAGAAAATAGGCATACTTTAACCATGTCATACAAAAGATATATAAAAAAAATAATAATAGTAAAATAATGAACTCACAACTTCTCTATATTTTTGTGAGTCTTTTCAAACTGGCAGGCACATAGCTGCTCTCTCCAATAGTTCTTATCTTTTTAACAACATCCTTACATATTTGAAGCAAACAATCAACTGTCTATTATTTTTAGACACTGATGTTATAGGACTGTTTATCATTTGCAAAATCACATAACCCTAAAAAGGCGAGTTGGTGAAGTGTATGCGCCCAGAGGATTTGGTTTTTTAACTTCAAACATGAAATATGACGCATTTGATTTTATGGAATTAAAGGTTGAAAATGAACTTTTACTGACTAGATACCATTGACCAACATTTTGCTAAATAGGTTGAGAGTTTTAGCTGTTATCTATCGGAATGGTCATCAAATCTCTTTTGGAATCTTAACATATTATTCCCTATATTTGCTATTATTTTACATTTCATTCGTGATCTAATGTTGCCGAAAGTAGAAGACAATCATTGTCAGTCTTGAAAGAAAGTACCGTGCTCTAAGACGGAGCTCTGCCATTTAACATCTCAGCTCTCCCCCTTTATATCACAGTCGAACAATTACTTTATTCACCATAAACAGATTTATTTTTTTTTTGTGTTATCGATCAGGTAAAACTTCATTGATTATTAGTTTAGTTTTCCTTCTTTTTATTTAATATGATGTTTTCGGTTTTAGCAAACAAGTTCTTTCTACTTTTGATGAGGATTCAAATTGTATGTCTTTTTCACCTTCATCAGCTGGAAAAGCTGTCCACCCCTGCCCTCTGCTTATTTACTAAAAGAAATTGGCTTTCCAGTAATTATCAATCTTCTGTAGCTTATCCATCAGGGTCATGGGACCCTAAAATATGAAGCAGTAAACAAGCAGGCCCCAGATTATTTATGTAACCGTCTTACAAAATATACTACAGCTAGCTATCTTTGCTGGGATGCTCAGAATCAGCTGTTGTTCCACCTACCCACTTTAAAGACAAAGCCTTTCAGTCCACAGAAACAAGGCTTTGTAAAGCTCTATATTTAGTTGACCTTTAGACTAATTTGAAAGGCAGTTATGAAAGTTTTTATTTAAACAGACCTTTTATTGAATGTTTATTTCTTTTGTTTACTGTGTTATTTTTGTCATTATATCTTATTTTTATAATCATTTAAATTGTTGTTTAATTAGTTTTAAAATTCACTTTGCTCATAAACACTGACTTCAAATTTAGTTCTGTAATTAGTAGGGGTGTGGGAAATAATCGTTTTGGCGATATATCGTGATATTCGGCTGCCCAATATAATATCGATCTTTCACTTCTTAGTATCGATTTAAAAAAAAAAATGGTTACATAAAACATAGATAACTGTGCGTGCAGCACCAAATCTGTATTTGAGGCAGTCACAGTGGAAGAAAACCCCAAACAACATGGATAATAATACCTAATCAATATTTTCTGATGAAAATATACAGCACTTGCTGTTTTATCTCATCATTTGGTTTTGATAGCTGGGGAAAATATGGCAATAAATAGTGATACTGCAATATCGTCATAATATCGTATCGTGACCCAAGTATCGCGACATGTATCGAATCGCAACACTCATGCCAATACTCACCTCTAGTAATTAGTGTCATACTTGTTGGTGACTCTATGTGACATTCGTGTGTTTTGGCAGTCTTTAACAGGTTTCCCTCTTGCATTTAACCAGATGTTTCCCTTTACTTTGCTCTATTAATCTTTTAATCAGATTCAACCAGCTTTTTTGTCCCACCTGAAGAAAACACCGATGTTTCATCTTGGGCATGGTGTGTTTTTCACAAATAGAATCTTGCATATGGGTCAGAAACTTCATGTATATGGGAAATAGCAACTTGCATCTTTCTCAGAACACAAGTTCCCTGTCCTGACCTCTATGCCGCCACCACTCTACAATATTAATTTCACATTAATGACCACTTCCAGTTAATTTCCAAGGGTGGAAAATCCAGATACAGAAAGTAAAAGCCTGACTAGTTTTTCTTCATCCTGTTTACTTAACCAGGGCCCTATTTTACAAAAGCTGAATTCAGAAATTGCATGATAATAGATAAAGCCAGACTCGACCTGGTGTGAAGAGCATTGGCCCTATTTTACTAAAAAAAAGTTAAGGTACAAAGGCAGATTTTTTTGTCATCATTTATAATGATGCATGAATCAAAAACGTGAGGAACAGCCTGGGTTAATTTTTTTTTTATTTTTATTTTTTGTAATTTTGGTTGTGTTCTGTCTGGAGATGTTGACCAGCAGGTGGAGCCAGCTAACCACAGGACCTATTAAAGAAAAAAGCCTTGGTAACATGTTCAATCTGTCTTTTTTTTTTTTTTCTTTCTTCCTTCTGTTTACAAGGCATAAATAGATTTTAACGTGCTTTTGGCTTGATTGATATAATTTTAAATGGTTTGGTTAAAAGACCTGCAAAAAATGAAATTCTTAAATTTATTTTTTTTATATATAAATATGAAATATTTATTCAGAAAAGTCATTTGCATTCAGACTGAACGTGGTATCCGTGCATACTCAGTGCTTATGTCTTAACAGGGTGTACAGAACTGACTTTATTGATTCATACTTATTTAATCATAACCCTTCAATGTCCTATAGCCTTTAACACCAGCAATCTCCCCGATTCCCACTTCACTTATGAGTCTGTGCCACTTTAAAAGTCCATTAACTGAGCTAAAGAAAAGTTTATGCACATATAAACATTCATATATACATTCACATGTACTTCAGACATTATGGAGGTTTCTTTCTGTAAAAAGTTTTTTTTTCTCTCCACCGACGCTGCATGCATGGCTGGTTTGATGCACTGCTGTGGAGTCAGCAACATAATATAAGCAAATTTCTACTGTCACCACATGTTAATCCAGGAGGAGCATATCCTGCAAAGACAATGACTCCTCTCAATCAGATGGTTTTTATTAAATAGGAAACTTTTAACCAAACTTATGTGATCTATTTGAATTGCCTCAGTAAAGTGCCTTGAGATGATTTATTATGATCTTTTACTATATAAATAAATTGAATGGAGCTGAAACTGACTAGATTCTTCATTCATATAGTTATTACCGATATCTTATATAATCACAACTACTACAAAAATAAATACACCAATCTGCACATGCTGAGCGTACAATTAATGTTCACCACCCTTCTTACATCTTATATCTTTTTAAGAAAATCTGTCTGAGCCTTTTCCCAAACAGTCTAATGTGTAGACATTGCCATAATGCAACAATAAATTTGTCATTTATTATCATTTATTG
Source organism: Cyprinodon variegatus (assembly GCF_000732505.1). Taxonomy (NCBI): domain Eukaryota; kingdom Metazoa; phylum Chordata; class Actinopteri; order Cyprinodontiformes; family Cyprinodontidae; genus Cyprinodon; species Cyprinodon variegatus. The sequence goes on along the minus strand of NW_015151484.1, from coordinate 47,133 downwards.
AAATGCATATTCTATTCATGTCTGTTGGAACACATAAGATTTTGGAATCTAAAGGATATAACTACACCCTCCCTCTTTGGCAGAAAGTTTTTATATGTTGTATGGTAGCTTAGTTTTAGCTGTTGTGCAATTATAGCTCACCGTAACATAGCTTTATGCATTAATTGCGAGGTTTGAAATTCTACCAGATCAAATAAATTTAAGCAAGCAGGAATTAATGAATAATGTGATCTAAATCCAAACAGTAAGTAAGCAATTTGTGTTTATCAAAGTCATTTTTCAGTCTGTTGATAAAAAGTTTTTCTAAAATCTTGGAAAACTGTGGAAGCTCTGTGTTCTCGCTGCGGTTCCTCCTCATTCTCCCTCTCAGCCCACGTAGTTGGGACTCCCAATATGGCGGCCGGTGGCTGTGAGAAGACTTTTTACACTTAATTTCACAGTCAGTGGATGTACTGACCAAGAAAATGCATATATATATCACTCCATCCTGTACTACCAATGGGATACCAAGAGAAACATAAATAAGTTCGGGAGATAGTTTAAATATTATGCGGCTTGGCCAGTAAACAGTCTTGTGCTTGTGCAAATTAAGTTTGTCATAAACATTTAAACAATTAATAGATGCATGTTTACCACAATTTTATGAAAAAATGTTTGACATCAGTTTTTACAACAAGGTATACCACCTTTTTCTAAAAAAAAAAAGTGTATTTGCATTTAAAAACAATTATTTGTATTTGCATCTGACAAAAAAATATGTTATTACATTTTTGTAGTCACATTTTATTAGACATTTTGCTTTTTACAAACTTTAAAGCTTTAGTTTTTTTTGTTGTTAGATGTTTAAAGTTAAGTGATTTTTAAGTCACACCCAGAGGCTTCCATTCAGAAATACACGAAGAATCTTAACAAGACTTCAATTAGAATAACCTGGGTATTTTCCTGTGCAATCACCCCAAATTTAAATATTTGTATTTTGGAGCCATTATTTCTGCCTTGTGCTGCAAAACAAATATTGTTTTTAGAAAAAAAAAACTGCAACATGACAAATAACTTGTGATCTTGTTCAGCTTTTTTTTTTTTGATGATCCATTTTCCAAATAGAGCAAATAGTATTAAGGAGGCTTCACCAGGCCTTTTTGACATGGTTCCTTACTGCATTACAAAAAATATGTTAAAAACAAACCGCTTGACTTTTTTTTCCTTTTCTGCATATTTTGACACTAAACCAGAATGCTATAATGCTAAAGCCTCATTGTACATACAACTGAACAACTTTCCTCAACCTTTTGCATAAGTCATTGGAAGGTTTAGTCGAGGGCAATCTCCAGAAAATCCCTTAACAATTAAACTATCTTGGCACCCTTTTCCTTTAAGGTCAGAAAGAGCAACACAGGATTTAACTCATTTAATTGTAGTTCATCTGATAAATTTAATAGCAACCTAGTCAGGACCAATTCAAATTCCCATCACAAGAAATAAAGCTAAAATGTTCTTAAAAACGTTTTGTTTTGTTTTTTGTCAGCCTTACTCAAAACTTCTTATTTGTATTATATGAATACATGCTTTGTTGTATGGCTGTGTTCAGGTGAAATAACAATGGTTCTTTTTCTGTTGCTACATCACCTCCCCTACGATTCTTTGATTGACAGGGAGAGAAAAAAAAACACATTTAAACAGGAGTCAAAGATCATTTATTTATTAATGGATATAACCAGAGAGACCACATAGGAGCCGTCTGAAGACCCTTCAGTTACCTCAGCTGTTTTAGAGATACACTGTCCACACTCTTCAATCTTCCTTTGCAAGGCACACCTTAACAAAAGCCAGAATCTTGCCTTGGACCAAAGCCTCTTTATCTATCATAAGCCTGTGAATAGGGTGACCATACGTCCTCTTTTTCCCGGACACGTCCTACTTTTCAAATCGTCTGGGATTTTGCTCCATACAGTGCAGCAGAATTGATCCGTGATCTCAGGGGCTGGGGACAGAGCTACCTAACCTGACCTGGTGAGTGTAGCCTGGCCACCAGTGGCTTCGTGCTTCCCTCCGCCTGCATTACCGGGCAGGTGGAGGGAAGCACATTAACACCCTCTCTACCCACTGGCATCCAAGAACGAGGATATGACCTATGGAAATAACTCAAACTTTGTCAACAAACTTAACTGTTTATAAATTGAACTTTTTATTTTACTCCCATTCAGCTTTGTTTTGTAGTTTTATAGCTTAACAGGCAATGTTCTCTACTTTCTTTGAGTGTGCCACACATTTTATATGATGATTTATATTTTAAACCATCTTAGAAAAGAGAAAAATAAAGATATATATGAATTAACCTCGTTTGCTTTATAATTATTATTTATTTTACTTTTGATTGTTTTTTTATTAGTTGCAAGATTGCAAGTACCCGGTCTGATCTGGGTTCCTGAGCAAAACCCTTAACCTCTGTTTGCTCCCCGGGTAACAGACAATGGCAGCCCACTGGGTGATGGGTCAAAATGCATTTTTTTTTTTTATTTTGACCTTAACTTCAAGCTGCTCCTCATATTTTATAAAACAGTTTGTGTCTGTCAGAGAAATGCACAGCAGATGTTTCTGTTATTTACATAACCTCCACATCACCGTCTTCCATACACATGCTTTTATTCATTACTCAGGTAACTCATCCAAAGCAGTGAGATCAGCTGACATTTTAAATGGAATTTTATTCAAAGCGCTACGGTGAAAAAGCAAATACAAAATCTTTTACTTTCTGGTAGAAATGCAAATACTGCTACCAGTAACTCTCGGAGATATCCAAACCCTCTGATGTTTTTAGCAATCCAATACATATATTATTTATAGACCAATGATATGAATCCATGCTTTAATTTTTGGTTATTACTTGTTTAAAAAAAACAAACAAGTTTTTTTTTTTTTTTTTACTCTGAAAAGTACAGAGTGCTTTTGTGTTTTGCATGCATAAACTTATTTTATAATTTAAACTGGATGCTAAAGAAAGGACTTTTGTTTTCCTATAGTTTTGACTTGAAACCTTGACTTCCTAAAACCAATCAATCAAACGTGTCTTTTTAAATCTTGAATTTTAAAAGAGCATTGCCAAAGTTTAAGGTTTAAATATGACTTTCTCACATGCCATTAATTTTAAAAGAGTTTTCTTTTGTTTACCACAGTTGCCTCTATATAGTCTTCAATAGTCATTAGTCAGATCATGAGATGGCGATTCTGGTCATTTTCTCTGGGCATGCCAATTGGTGTGACATGCTGCATGCTCTAATTCACCTGGCTACTTTGTTGAGTCTCTGCCGCCATTTATGCTTTAGCAAGAGAACACAGAAAACTCAGTATGTTTGTGTAGTCATGTTATCAGAACCTTTAAAATCTTATTTTAATTACTTCCTTTTAATTTANCATTAATTTTAAAAGAGTTTTCTTCTGTTTACCACAGTTGCCTCTATATAGTCTTCAATAGTCATTAGTCAGATCATGAGATGGCGATTCTGGTCATTTTCTCTGGGCATGCCAATTGGTGTGACATGCTGCATGCTCTAATTCACCTGGCTACTTTGTTGAGTCTCTGCCGCAATTTATGCTTTAGCAAGAGAACACAGAAAACTCAGTATGTTTGTGTAGTCATGTTATCAGAACCTTTAAAATCTTATTTTAATTACTTCCTTTTAATTTAAACTTTTTTTTTTTTTTTCATTTACAAATCAAAAACAGAAAACAAAGCAGATTTTACTTCCCTGTTCCCCTTATATCGAAGTACAAAAACAAGCAAAAACCTTAATAAAAAATAACGACCACTTTTGGATTTGTGAAATCCTTTTGGCATTTTGTTTTGCACAGTTAAAAGACATAGAGAGGTTCATAGAAGGTTCAGAAGTGCAGGTAAAATTTCGAAAATAAAAGCCATGATAAACCTTTATCATAATGCAAAATAGTTACAGAAGCATAGAGCAGTCCAATGAATAAAAAGGGGACCTTTTCAAGTTACGACATGACTGTTTATTGTAAAAACGTGAGCTTTATTAGGTTATGTGTTTATTCATGGAGCATGAAACACCAAAGGATGTATGCAGATGCTGTAAAATAGAAGTATTACACCGATTGTTCTCATTAAGTAAAGCTTTTAAGTTTTATTAAGTAAATAATAATTTCACTCTATTGTTGGACACAGGAATTCATTTAAGGAACAGAGTAGGCCTATTTAACCCATTTGTGCAGAGAAATGATGTGTGATTAGTGTGTATGTGTGTGTTGCTTTTAGTGAGCAGCAGTGTTCACCCCAATGGTCCCTGTCTTCTGACAACTAAACTTGAAATGACAGGCTTTATGCATTGCTGGGATAATTAAGGGTTACGGGTATGCAGAGCTATTGCTGATATTGGCATATATGTCTGCCCAATGTAAATACTTAGGTTGATAAAACAATAAAGACATAGGGCCGGATCTATCAAAGGTTTGCGTGTATAAAAACGTGAGCTATTTCACT
>NW_015151484.1:31857-40216 GCF_000732505.1 Cyprinodon variegatus | reverse complement strand
TTATTGTCAGTGAATGCAAAAATCTTAGTAACTTGAACAATTTTGAGTTGTCGTTTTTACAGTGTGTAATGATTATAGCACATTTTTAAATCAGAAGACTTGATCAACACACTTTACACAACATGCATTCATTCATCCATTCACGCACACAAAGACTGATAGTCTATGTAATGGGTTCATTTTAACAGGATCTATAGACAGGTATATGTCCTGAGCTATCTCTGTAGTTATGCCGCTATAGGCTTAGACTTCTGGAGGACATAGGGACCTCTATTTCATCATTCTATCTCTATTCTTCCACTCTGCAGAATCTGTTAGCCTCTCTAACGTTATGCTCGCTCTGCTTGTTCTCATAGAAGCTTTGCCTCATCTGTTCCTGTTTGGCTGTGACACCATCCTGGAGAGAAATATCAGCTGTGCAGCTGCCATTAACACCTTTGTTTATAGATGTTGGAGATCGGCCTGTTTTCCAGTGTAGTCCTGTTTCTCTTGACTGTGATTGACTGGATGTGCTCTCTTCATCCTCTGACATGGGTGTTGGCTCCAAGCTCGTCTGCCTGGCTGTGTAAAACAGTTTTTATTGTATGCCAAACTGTCTGTTGGTAGCTTTTGCTATTTGTATTTTCAACATCAATTAAATTGTTAGAAGGTTTTTTTTATGTATTGTGACCACTGATATAAACACTATAATTAACGCTCATTGTGACAGGTGGTGGAAGAACATCAACTTTCATCTTACCAGACCTTCAAACAGGGAAGTTCCTAAGAATAAAAGAGATAAGGCTTCAAATATATTTTATTTGGTTCACAATTTACAGAAAATGTCCTTGACACAAAGCTTTGACACAAGGTAACTATAGAGGACATTTTAAATAGAGACAAGATCAAGACATATTTAAATGAAGACAGGGAACTAAGTTTGTCCTTAGAAAGTTTGCAGGAACATTCCAATGGAAACTCAATAACACTTAACCCTTGAAAACAAAACAACATCAACAAAAGTCCACTGGGATTTACTAGCCTATTTATTTTGGCATTCATACAAAAAACTTACAATCTTCCAGTGTCACTATTTTAAAAATCAGAGCTTACTTAAGATAATATTTTAATCTCTACTAGCTTTTACAAATATTACATCTAACCTGAATTGTATATAACAGAAAGTTTTTCACGCTGACATTGTTTATTGAATCAATATTAAGTAAAAGATTGCATACAACAAACAACTCTTTTTTATGCTCAATCCTTTCATTTTAGGTATTACATCCTTAAACTGAAACTAAGTAAACCCCCTAAAGTGAATAGAATGGAATTCTACAAAGCACACAGAGGTAGATGTCTAAATATTTATAGTATATTCAGATGTTATGTGTTTTAATTGTTACCTAAACAAAACGTGATTCATTAGTATATTAAAGATGATTCCTATAAGACATTTAAAGATGACTTTGCTGCAGCTTTCTTGGTGGTCCTCTTTTAGGTTGAAGGTTTTTCTAAACAAAAACAAAACAAAACACATATTTCATTAGAATTAAAGATGTTTAAACATCTTCTTGTGTTTTTATTCTTTTAATTTTCTACAATTTTCTAAAAATGAATAATTAAAATAACAGGTTTCCAAGGTAAAAAGGAGAGGATGATGTGGATAACATCAAGAACAAATGTAAGGGATAAACATTTTTTGTTGTGCATCATTTTCTTAAATGTTCTTTTTAGGATAAAAACATATGTAAGAGGATTAGGGACACTGAAAAAAAAAGTTAACTGATTTTGAAATTTTATTTATTTTAGTTTAGCATGGGGAAAAAGTCAGAATTCTGACTTTTTTCTCAGAATTTTGACTTAAATCTCAGAATTCCTACTTTTTTTATTGTCAGAATTCAGTCAGAATTCTGAGATTTAAGTCAGAATTCTGAGAAAAAAGTCAGACTTCTGAGAAAAAAGTCAGAATTCTGAGATTAAAGTGAGAATTCTGAGAAAAAATTCTGACTTTTTCCCCATACTAAACTGAAATAAAATGTAAAAATCAGTTAACTTTGCCTTTCTTAATAGATGGGTACAAACCCCACATATGAGATAAGAATGGAAAAGGCTGGAATGTGTGTTCAGATTCAACCTTTTTAACCTACCTGGCTTCTTTTTCCAGGTCAGTTTGAAATCAGTCACACCTTGGTTTACAAGCAGTGCATGCAACTGAAACAGGAGGACAGGAAGAAATCTTAAATACATAAGAAAAAAAAATTCTTAAATAGATTCCTTAATATGTCTCACTGCAATTAGTATACTAGGAAAATATATAATAGAGTAATTACTGTAGTTTGTTTAACCAGACTGGTTCAATTGTGATGCCGATTCAAAAAAGCATTGAAAGGTGATATCTAACGGTATAACTTTTCCCAGCCAGTAAGTAGTTGACAGCTAACATTTGATCTCAGAGGGTGGTATTAAATTACGAGGTAGGAGGTTAATGATTGGCCGAAATATATAAAGGTTTTACATATTAAAGTGACAAATCAAATTTGTGTTAGTAGCTTGTGAGCAACAAGCACCCCTGATCTAGAGTAATATAACCCTGTTTGGTCAGATGTCCAGGGCCCAGGGTCGAGGTGGGGCCCTGAACCAGCCTCTTACATCTATGGCCAAAGAAAATGTTTTTCTTTTTCAAAACAATGTTTGCAAAGAAATACGGCTTTATTCTTAAGTTACATACAAACTTCTCCTATAATTACATTATTCTGAATGTCAACTGCACTACTGGGAGAGTGCCACCACCTACCAGACCTTCTCAACGGCTATGCCGCTGATGCAGCTCCTTTAAAGTTTATCAAGACTCACTGTTCTGCAGGTACAGACAAGAAAATACAGATTGTAGATATTCGTCCAGATATTGTATGTGCAGGTGGTCAGTATCCTGGCCAGCCAGACTGAGTTACTCTCCATGTAATTCAGTCTGGTAAACAGCCATTGACTCAGGCCAAATTTGGCCAGACCAATCACAGCACAGGAGGCGGAACGATTCAAGACTCTCACCTCCACAATTTCTCACAATGCAGGAGAAATAGTTCATTTTCTTAGACGGCTTGACATGTTTCAACTACAAAATTATAAAAACACTAACGTGTCCCTTAGAGTTTATGCGTCACACCTGTGGTTATTGGATTGTTACTAACCCGATGACGAAATTTCACCCGAATATTGAACTATGTTAGTCCCACCTTTGAAATTGAACTCAGTTCTTTGTCAGACTGATCCACCATCTGGTTGGCCAGGCTGGGTGGTCACAGCCTATAAGCACTGTGATGGCGCAAAATGCTTAGCTGTCAAGGATTTATTTTCCACAGAAAAAAAATTTGAGCGCTATTTACTTAGAAAAAGCTACATACATTTTTCCACATAGAAATTCTTTGTAAATTTCACTAAATAAAATCTGAGTTAAATTTAACTTATTAAGAAAGATTGATTTAATAAACAAACTCAAGTAAAGTTTACTACCGAATTTCTCTTATCAAAGAATAGGTACTTTTATTTTGCAAGTAAATTTTACAAAGAGAGGCACAGAGACATACAACCATGCACACAAAAGAATTTAAGAAGATCCTTTACCTAACAGTCATGGTTTTGGATTGAGGGAGAAGGCGGGAGAATGTTGAGAGAACCCACGTATGCAGGGGGAGAACACGCAAACTGGAACTGGGATTGAACTGAGAACCTTCTTGGTACAAGGCAAGTGTGCTACAAACTGCACCACTTAGCAGCCAAAATGTGGCAATATTTTCCAGTGTGTGTGCAATAGTCTTAATTATGATGCACATACAGTACTTTAAGGTAAATGTATCCAAAAATAAACTGAGGTTTAATGTTCCCACAATATATAACACAAAAACATCTATTCTTTACCTGCTGCTCAAGTTCAGCACTGACTCTTGGGTCCCCCAAGTTTGCAGTGGTCTGGATTTTCAGCTTCACCACCGTTTTCTTTGATTGCTTAACCTCTGGAGCTTAAAAGAAACAGTAAAACGTAGCTACCGGTAGTTACTTAAGCAAACATCTAAACAAAAGTGAATGACAAAGGATATCCTTTCATTGTACTTAATAAAAACAGTGTTTTTGGAATACTTTATCTGTGTCACCAAGCCACACATTTTTACTTTAGTGGGATTTTATGAAACAGACCAATAAATATGCAATGAATTAAAAATGATATAAGGAGGTTTTTACAAATGTACTTCAACATTAAACCTAGATCAACTTATTGCTTTAAATTTCCCCAAATTAAAAAATATTGTAGGGTTCGCTTGTGTGGAAATCAGCCTTATCATTAATACAGCTATTCTGAAAAGCCCTCAGGCATATTTAAGTGAAGCATAAGTAGAAAAAAACACAATAATATCAAGTAACAAACTCTTAACAGATTAAGACAAAAATTGTGGAGGGATTTACATCTTCAATGGATTATAAAGATCTTATTTTTTTTAAGAGGACTTTAAAGGAGAGTCATTTTAGGTATCTGGTAGTAAAAGCCCAATACACATAAACATTTGAATTATTTTCAAGATGTCTTACATTTTCATTTAAGGAGGTAAGAATGTCATTTTTATTGTCTGAAATGTTCATTTTGACTAGAAAGAAAAAATGGTTAAATGGTGAGGATTTCTTAATATCTAAAACATCTTTCCTATCGGTATACTCTTATTTTTTTTGACATTATGAAATTCAGTTTCAGCTACCGGTAGCTAAAATGTAGTTTAGAAAATCTCTTACTACAGTTCTGACTAGTAGGGATTTAAATTTTGACCAGAAGCACTCCAAATTTAGCGATCTACAAATGGAACAGCAAGGTTTTAATAAATGTTAATAGGCCTGCCATAGAAGACTATGTAAAAACCTAAGCATTAACTTGAACAGCAATCTTTTTCTACACCATCTCCTTCTTCTTTGTAGCACTAGCACTGTTGCTCTTTCAAAAACAAACAAACAAAAAAAAAACATCCTCCTGGTCACTGTATACCTGTACAAAAAGTTCTAGCTTCTGATGTCATGGTAAATCACCCATTGATCCAAGTAGCCAAGGTGGATTATCCATCGGAGTCATAGTGACAGAACTGCACAATATCAAATCTCTTCCCCTCTTTCCCGAAGCACATGCTTATGCTCTACACAGGCTTACAGACCTTTGGGCCATTTACCAGCATAGCACATGGATATGTGCAAGTAAAAATCATGTACACTGACCAATTAGCCCCTTGGTCAAGTTGCCAAAGCACATGATCAGTCAGAGGAATAGTGACAAGACCACAATGTCACACACCTATAATAAGGATAATTTAAAGATCTATTCTGGATTAACCAGGGAGCCAATAAAGGGAAGGTAAAAAAGGAAATATATAATCTTTTTTTTAACTTTTATCAGAACTCTGACTGTAGCATTTTGGGTCAGCTAAAGGCCTTTAACTGCATTTTATGAAATTCCTCATATTTAAGGATTACAAAAGTCGAAGCTTAAAAGAGAAAACTACATGGACTAGTTTGGATTGTTCTAATTTTAGCAATATTGCAGAAGTCAAAGAAAGAGGTTCTGGGAACCTGTTTTATTATAGGATTCAACTTTTGCACCAAAGCTTTGCCGTTTTTTTAATCGTTGGCCAAAATAATGGCATCCCGATCATAACATCGTGAGCTTGGGATAATAATGTCTGACTCGTATGGATTCAGATGCAGAAAAATTTAATTGATTTAGGTTTTCACCACAGGTCTGCTTCATGGGTAAGATTTATCAGGATTTGTGGACAAAATAATAACCCTAAACAGATGTGATGGTTAAATAGAACAAATGGCAAAAGTTTAAGAGGTATTTCTCCTTTCAATTCATAATTCACATGGGACTTATGAAATATCAATTAGAGATGAAAAGACTCACCTGATGTACCACCTGATGAACCACCTGATGAACCACCTGATGAAACACCTGATGAAACACCTGAGGGTCCACTTGAAGAGCCTTGTGAAAAATCTACATTCTCTGAGCAAATAAAAGGGTACAACGCATTGCATGATTCTTTTGTCAGAGTCCAGTTTTCCAACCCAATGGCTGCACAAAGTTCATTCTCTGTAACATTTTCCATTTGGCTTTCTGTCCAGTTTGGGGAACTGTAAATTTCTCCAGTGTCATACCAGACCCAAAAAATTTCTCTCCTTATGCCAATCCAGATTTCTGTATTCACAATGGACAACAGATTTCCGATTTCAGCATTCATTGTTTCATTAGAGATTTGGACCAGAGATGCATTTTTAGCCTCACAGTTGATTACGGCATCCATCCAGTTCCTTTCTGTCTCAATGGACACACTTGTTCCTGGTGAGATAAAGTTGGTTATACCATGCTACACATGTAACATGTAAAAAACATTTAAAACACATAAAAAATACACAATAAAAGTAAATGTAAAGTTTAACATGAATCTACTTACACTTTTCTACCATTGTGAATTATAGCTTTTTATAGACTTATACCAAAGTTATATAGGAAAGGAAGAAGACAAAGGACTAATTATCTATCTACAAGAAAAAAAGTAATAAAATAAAGATCATATTGTGGTGTTGAAGAAAATTAAAATAATAATGAGCAATTAGTTAATAAACTTGCTGGCTTGTAAATTTGATCAATAGAGTAGTCAGGCTTTGAATTAAGATAAATTATTAAATCATTTGACTTCAAATCAGGTGAAAAGTTTAAGTTAACGCTCTTGGTTGATTTGACTAACATTTTTTTTTTCTAATCTAATGGTAACATTTTCATTATTTGTCCATAGAGTTATAAATTTATAAGGAAAAAAAAACACAAAATATACACTGAAATTAGAAAATTATGTGGATTTCCTCTATGTCCCACAGGGTCAAATATAGTAATATGCTTCTTGTAATATTAAACAGCATGTGTTGGGCAAGGGGACCATTCAGCCCTTAAATAGCGAGTCTGAATTAAGTGCAGGCTGGCTGGAATTTGGCAGCAGATGTAACGGCGTCTTGATGGCGGTGGAAACGCGTGAATTTAAATGTAAGTTCCAAGGGGTTTGCTGCATATTCATTACACTGACGAAAAATCACAAGTTAGCTATCAGAAAAAGAACGTCATTAATTCCAAAAGGGAAATAGTTTGATTTGGCTGTATACATTTGTTTTAAGAAAGGGGCAAATGTTATGTTTTATGTCTACCTATGTCACAGAGCTACAGCCACGCACATGTGGCGTCATTCTGTTGCCATAGAAATACTTGCTTTGTTTTTCTGTTGGAGGGAAGAGGCCATCCCATTCTCATTTATACCCAGTATATACCAATAATTTGGAACCGCTTATTCTGATTGCCATTGTTTTGGATTGGTTAAACTGGATAGACAACAGTACCATAGTAATACCGTGGTACTGGCCTCAGTACATGTTTATGTGGTCAGGACTAGGGGTGTAAATAATAATCGTTTTGTAACAATCTATCGATTCATCGACAAGTCCGCAAGAGTAGCGACTCATGTTTTTTTTTTTCCCTCTGGTCTATTTTTATCCGTTTGCTCTTGGGCGTAATTCTGACTCCAGTGCTGCGGTGGCGCTAAACCTATTTTGCCCTCCTACCTCGCTTCCTGGTTATACTCTTGCGCATTGAACTTGTGTCCCAGTGAGCTTGGCGCAGACATTTTGTGATTTATGCCCAATATTGAAGCGTGGTCTGCGCTATATGCTGTGAGTCTAGATACAGCTGAGGGGGAGAGGAATTTGGGGCCTCCTGTCTGCGGCACTGTCTGCGGTCACCTACAATTTGGGAGAGGTGCAGCGGAGCGTCTGTGGAGGGGGCGGGGATGTCTTTTTGTTCACTGCGACACCTACATAGACAACCTAGTGACAACCTAGTTTCGAAGTATAGGGCGAGGAATATATCCAAGGCAATCACGTTCTTCATATGTAGAGACATACATCCCTATTGCGTTGTGGAGAACGAAGACTTCCAATACCGGCTCGACACTCTGGAGCCGAGGTATTGCATTGCACTCATTGCACTGATTTTGTGCAGTATTTTCTGATGCAAGGCCTTTCAGAATCTCTAACACAGGGACATTTTTATTTTTCAGTGAATGAGGTTTTAATAAGCCTAGGTGGACTACAAATTTTCTACTTCTGTTATTTGCTGTTGTTTCTCAAATAAAATCCATAACGATATTACAGCTTTCATTGATTTATTTCAAATTTGAAACATTGTCTAGCCTGTAAGGTAAAAAAAAAGAAATGAACCAATCAATTAAATCGTATCGTGGTGTATTCTTGAGTATCGAAAATAATCGAATTGTTGGGTCAGGATATCGATACGGAATCG
>NW_015151484.1:23956-31655 GCF_000732505.1 Cyprinodon variegatus | reverse complement strand
ACTAAGAATATCACCTGAGGCCCTTCAAGGCCAAAAAAATTGGATTTGGGCAAAATTTGTTTGCAGTGTGAACATTGCCTTAATTTATTTTTTAATGAGAGTGATATATATATATATATATATATATATATAGTAATTCACTATAAAATCAAATTCACAAACTATTCCTGTTATGTTTTCTTTGTAACTATGCAACAATGTTGTATAATCTTCCACACCAGAGAATGAGTGGTTTAAATAAAATGGTAGATGATGAGAATATATATAAGAAATGCCAACTTGTGGATGTAAATGTCAAAGAATTGGAAGACAATAAACTTTTTGAGCATTGTTTTGCTTGGAAAAATGAAATGTTAATTACAGACCTCTGCTTTCTAAGGATTTTGTTTTTAACATTTTACATTAGACCAAAGTAAATCAAATATAGGCTGAATTATACTAACATACCATGTTTACCATATAGCTCTTGCTTATTTTTATGGTGAGAGATATTAAGATAAGAAAACTCTTTTATTAATTAAAAAAGGTAATTTTAAAGGAGAAAACCTTTTTTAAGGGAGAGAACGGGAGTTTTGTTTTATTCACAGTGATTTTTGTTAAGCACTATTTAGATAATTAATTAAATAGATAAGAATTGATTAAGAACAACTGACATGAAATAACCTTCATTTCAATGCATTCCAAATTTTTAACCCAGTTTTTTTTTTTAACCTACCGTCATAGCAAATAGACGGTTTAAGTTCAGAACAGTTGCAATTATACCAATCTCCAACTTCAGTCATAGACACACACAGTTCACTGAGGAGGTTGTCTGGCTGACCGGAGCTCCAGTTGAAATATTGAGCCGTTTCGTTGCTTATGTGGTGCCATACAGAGGTGTTGGTAATCAGTCCTATCCAGGCCTTGGAGTATTCTGAATTTTTCCAGTTTGAGTGGAACACATCATCTGTTTGAACCAGCGTAGTTCTACCATCAAAGCAGTAACTTTTTGCATCATGCCAGGTCATTGGATAGTTAAAAAACATATATGAAGTGGTGGCACAAAAACCTGAGAATAGAAGTAGACTTTTTTTAAATATACACGATGAATTAATTTCAGGCTTGAACTTGTTTCTTTTTAGAGAATTATAACTGATTCTGCTGAAAATCAACTGGTTTTCTATTTACAGTGTTACTCTGAAAACATATTAAGAACTGCACTAATGAGCCTAAATAGAGGTTTAACTGAAATTAAAAAGAAGAAAAGCAATATCAAGTTGGTTACAGAACATGACGATGGTCATCAGAGAGACAATCAACAACAATTCATGGTTAAATCTTTCACCCAAGTCTACAGCTGCATATCACCAAGCCAAAATACCATTACAATAAAAAAAATATTGATTTCAGTAACTTTGATTAGAGTGGCCTCAAATGAATGGAAAACAAAAATTCAGTTTCTCTTAGACTACATATAACAATTTATAATATATATTCATTCACTCAAAAATGTCATGAAGTAATAAGGATGACTGCTGACTTTATGGTAAGAAATGCCCTCCATCTGGTAGGTTAGCCATGGGGCATTGCCTTCCAGATATAGCAGTTGAAATTTGTGTGAAAGGAAAATGGTGTTGTTGAAAAACCAAATTAACAAATAACGTGTAACTACAGCCTTCAGAGGGTTGTGAAGCCCCTTCAGAAACTGGCTGAGAAGAATTGTAAGGCGTACACCTGGAGTCAGAACTTTAACCGGTGCCACATACAGACCTACTGAGGGCTTGGGTTACAACCTAATCCTTCTGCGTTAAACCACAACTTAAACAATGACACCACTTGCATCTGACAGTACTGCGGCTCATTAAAGAAATTTGACTGTTACTCAGTGATCCTCTTTTCAGATTAAAGTATGTTTTGCATTTCATTTTGACAAGGTCCCACAGTCTGGAAGAAGAGTGGATACGCAAATTAACCATGTTGCTCGAGTCCAAAGAGAAATGTCCACAGTGAGTAATGAATTATGGGTGCCCTATTATCTGCTTATGGACCACAGTCCTAGAACACAGCCATCTACTATTATATTCTAGAGCACATCATACCTTCCTCTGTTTTCAAGCTTTATCTGTAAAAGTACCAAAAGCTTTTTTTTTTTACCGATATAGCTCACCGTTGTTCCTTACCTACTACACTTTAAGTAAATTCACCTGTATATAAGCCATCCGGATTGTACATATTTTTATTTCTTATTTTTATTTCTTAGTTTTTCATTGTGTGCGATAAATGTACACTTGCACCTTAATCCTTATTTATCTTGATATACTGTATATATATTGTTTATTCTTAATGCACCTTTTTCCTCCTTGTTTGCACCTTCTTTAACTTCTATGCCAATATGTGACCAGTGAATTTCTCCGCTTTGAGATCAATAAAGCTCATCTAATCTAATCTAATCTAATCTAATCTAATCTAATCTAATGTGTTTGACAGTGCTGAAAAGCCTGATGTTTAAAGGGGTCATAGAATGCAAAACAGAGTTTATATCGTAATAAATGAATAACAATAGTTCAGTGGGAGAAATGGACATACAGAGAAGTTCTAACCCCACCAACACCTCCTTTCTCTGCAAATCTCACAATTCTAAACTTCCACCATAAAACGGGCGAATCCAGAAGAAGCACCGAATTAATGTCAATTCGGGGATGTTGCCATATTTGGTTCTGACCTGTACTTTTTTCAAGCCCCAAAATTGACATGCAGCCCTGTGGTTCACTGGCCCAAGGGAGGGTAGGTGGGTGGTTGGGGGGGGTCGACTAAGAGCCATGAGCCGTCCATCCTCAGCTGGAGGAGGGGGGTCGGTAACAGACATCCCAAGTCTTCCAGGAGTCTCCTTGATATTGATAGTTGTTCACGGATGCCCGCGAGTCGGATAAATAATCCTGCACTTTAGACTATACAAGGTAATGTTTTTTTAATGTGAGTGAGAGCGTGCAGGCAATACAATAATTCGTGCACCATGTGCGGATTAGAACTACTTCGATTGCGCAGACACAATAAGAGAGAACGGGTGTGGGAAGCAGGTTCTGGTGAAACCTGTGCATATCTGTCCAAAGCGATGCTCTCTTCAACGTGCGTTCCCGGCGACTGTTTGTCAGAGAGCGCGCTGATTGGATTAGTCAGAAAAATAAACCAAAAGTAGGACATTAGATGTTGAGTGGGTGCTTGTTTCTATGATGCGTCTTTGCTCAGCAGCTTCGCTCACTGTTAACCAACTAATCAGCGCACAGCTCATCTAAATATTCATGAACATACCATAACAGGAAGAAAACCCATCGTTTAATTCTAGGGTTTTTAATCAGGCTTTAATTAGGGCCCATAGAACAGCAAATAGGCCATTTTCAGCGCAACCAATGTTACCCTATTCAGAGACCTCAAGGACCAAGGCAAATGGCAAGGCAAGGCAGGCAAATTTATTTGTATAGCATAATTCAGTACAAAGACAATGCAAAGTGCTTTACATGACCAGCACCAAATACCCTATATAATCATTCTATGACCCCTTTAACACCTCAGCAGAGCCACAGGCCACACACCTCCATCCCACGCTGCGCAGATGCAACAATTTGTGCAAAACCAGCCGCAGCTCATCAACAATTACTTATTGAAAACTGTTTTTTGACTATTATATTCTTAAGAAACTGAATTTTTGTTTACCATCAGCTGCCATAACGTTAGAAATTATTGTTTGAAATGTATCGCAGTGTGTAGTTATTAGTGTAATGAAGTCAAACCTTTGAATTGAATCAGGTTTTTAGTCATATTCTAAATTATTAGCAACCAAAAGTGTTTAATTTTAGGCAAAATAGCTGGAAAATGTTGTTGATTTATGAGTATAACTAATCGGTCATGACAGAATATGGATCTTACCTGTAGAGAGGAGGATCACAAAAAACAGCTCATCCATTCTTACTTCAGTTTCCTACAGACACAAAGATTAGTTATGAGTCATAAATTATTATTATTATTATTCTAAGTTATTCAAAGTGATGTTCTGAGACAGATCTGTTTGGTTGCCTTAATACTCAAAATTGGAAATGCCACTAATCAATAAATATTGAAGTTCTTATTTTTTTTAAATCTAATATTCTGAAAGCAAAGATCGAGGATATTCAGACTGGGGAACTGTCTGTCTGACAAGTCAAGCAATGGAAGTATGTTTCTCACTCAGTATGTTAATAATTCAACTTAATAAACCTAAAACAAGGTCCTGAGGAGATACATTAAATATCATCAATTCAAAAGAAAATGAAATATCTCCATTATCACTGCATGTATTCTCGGTGTGAGGGATTGCTGTTGAGTCACGGACATGATGCAATCAGTTGGTTTTCCTTAAATTTGAAGCAATCTGACTGTATGATCTGATTGAATTGTCTCTGTAAAACGCCTTGAGACTGAATTCACGCTCTAAAAACTAAACTGAAACACATCAAGAGATGCATAATAAATATGCTTGTGTATTTGTTTTTTAAAACAATTTATAAACAATTGCTTTGTATTCACTTGTTGACATTTTGTTTAGGGTTTTTTTGGCACTAGTGGTTGGTTACTGGAAAGTAGGCTGACAGGAAAGGGGGTATAAGACAGGGAGAGAGACATGTGGCAATGGACCACAGGCTGCATTCGAACCCGGGTCGGCAGCGTCAAGAAACACTGCGCTACCTTTAGCACGTCCACTTGCTGACATTTTAGGAGGTGTAAGTTACATACAGACAGAGAATATACTTTAAAAAATCAAAATCAGACTAAAAATAGACTAAAACTTTTTGGACATGAAATGACTTGTGTCATTTAGTATAAATGACTTAGTGTGTCTGAAGTCAGCTGAAATAATATCCTCTTAAGTGAACCGGTTAGGAAATCTATACAGAAGAACAAAATTATGTCAAAATTATTCCACAATTCTGGTAAAAATGTCTTTTTACAAATTATAGCTTTGCATGTATTAACAATTTGTTGTTCACATTTTTTAAGATTAGATGTTTAGTTAATCTCGTTTTGACCCAACAGGAATTTATTGTACATACATTTATAAGATAAAAAGAAAAAAGATTTTTTTTTTTTGTCTTTGAAATCTTTATCTAACCTGTTCAAGGGATTTCTTTTAGATATAATTAGAAACCTAAATGCAAGTACTGTTTCAGTAGCATTGTGAAAAAAAGCCACCAAAAAGAAAATACTTTGAGCAAAATGTAAGTATTTATCTAAATTACACTTTTTTATTTATTTAAAAAAACTACAGTCTCTGCAAATTAAGTTCAATTTAAGTTTAAACTTACCTAGAGCCTCTAGTCTCTTGAGTGTGAAGACAGAAATAATTGTCCTTCTGCTTTCTCTCTGTCTTCACCTCTGCTTCTTTTCCATCTGTATAAGTTTTTAAAGGATGATGCAAATCAGGACGCAGTTTCCTCCGTAGTGTGTCTGGGCTCTCCCTTAGTGATAGGGTGAGGAGCTCAGACTCAAAGTAGAGCTGCTGCTCCCCCACATCGAAAGGAGCCAGTTGAGGTGGGTCGCCATCTGGTTAGGATGGGGAACAGGGTAATTTACAAGAATATGAATGTGGTTGTTCAGATACTCTGCCCCAAAGTCCAATCACAGTAGATGGCAGTAATGTCTCCGAACCTTTGCCGCCACCCGACAATGATTCCAAGAAAAAGAAGAAGGCAATGAAGAACTTATTGATTACTGATCAGTGTCACTGCAGACTGATCAGATATTACACCCAGATTTAAGTAAGCCTGGTAGTTGGACTGTTGGGCGCAATCTACCTGCACAGAATAAATATCTGTGGTAACTTATGTGTTACTTCTTTCATGAAACTGAGGTGTGTCGTAAGATGGCCCAGGATGCACTCCATACACAAGGTCGAGCCCACCTTTATCTCTTATCCTGGAATTTCTGCATTAAACTTTTTTGAAACATTCCTCTTCCTTGTGTTTGGTTTAAAGAACACATTTCCTCACATAAAAAAATATTTAAATTTGCCATCCATATGCAAACAATGACGTCTCTTTCTAGTCTCTTTCATAGAAATGCACAGCAGAGTTTACATAACTTGACAGATCCCTTTCTTTTTTGAAGATGTGCTTTGCATCATTACTCATGTAAATAATGCTGAACCAGGACCTAAATAAACAGTGAGACAAGCTGACATTTTAAATGGATTTTCATTCAAATATCTCAAATTGTTTTTTCAAATCAAAGTGAAAATACAAAAACGTCTACGTAGATCTACAAAATTTAAAATCCATAAAACTACAGTGCCTCTGAAAGATCTTCAGCCTCTTTAAATTTTTTTTCATTTAGTCAAACTACAACCACTTATTACCATGTAGTTAAATGTACAGTCATGGCCAAAAGTATTGAGAATGACAGAAATATTATATTTTCACATGATGTGGTGCCCTCTGGTTTTCATGTGTGCATGTCAGATGTTGTCATCACATACAGATATACAATTGCAATTATATTATGAGTAACAAAAGCTTTTAATGACAGAATGAGTTAACGCTGCAAGTCAATATTTGCAGTGTTGACCCCTCTTCTTCAGAACCTTTGCAATTCTCCCTGGCATGCTCTCAATCAACTTCTGGACCAAATCCTGACTAATAGCAGTCCATTCTTGCACAATCAATGCTTGCATTTTGTCAGAATTCCTAGGTTTTCGTTTCTCCACCCGTCTCTTGATGATTGACCTCAAGTTTTCAATGGGATTAAGATCAGGGGAGTTTCCAGGCCATGGACCCAAAATCTCTATGTTTTGTTCCCTGAGCCAGTTAGATATCACCTTTGCTTTATGGCAAGGTGCTCCATCATGCTGGAAAAGGCATTGTTCATCACCAAACTGCTCTTGGATGAGTGGGAGAAGTTGCTCTCGGAGGACATTGTGGTACCATTCTTTATTCATGGCTGTGTTTTTAGGTCAGACTGTGAGAGAGCCGACTCCCTTGGCTGAGAAGCGACCCCACACATGAATGGTTTCAGGATGCTTTACAGTTGGCATGAGACAAGGCTGGTGGTAGCGCTCACCTCGTCTTCTCCGAACAAACTGTTTTCCAGATATGCTAAACAATTGGAAAGGGGATTCATCAGATGAAATGACTTTACCCCAGTCCTCAGCAGTCCACTCCCTGTACCTTTTGCAGAATATCAGTCTGTCCCTGATGTTTTTCCTGGAGAGAAGTGGCTTCTCTGCTGCCCTCCTTGAGGCCAGGCCTTGCTCCAAGAGTCTACGCCTCACAGTGCATGCAGATGCACTCACACCTGCCTGCTGCCATTCTTGAGCAAGCTCTAGGCCATATATGTATTTCCGGTTGGTACAGACTGACCGAGAAGTAGCACACCCTGCTGTCTGATCAAGGGTACTACCCACAAGTCACAGATCATTTTTACTGGTGTGACATTTGTGTCAAAAGTAAAAATGAAGGCATAACTTGTAAAGTTGAATTTTTGACTCATAGCAGCAGATTTGTGCAGTTGTATTCATTGATTTGTATTAGTGTTAAGGAGTATTAGTGTTATATATATAAAAACTGTTTTCTCACCCCTCGTGGGGTGGTACAATATGTGTCATCCTCAAGCTCGGGTCCTCTACCAGAGGCCTGGGAGTTTGAGGGTTCTGCGCAGTATCTTAGCTGTTCCTAGGACTGCGCTCTTCTGGACA
>NW_015151484.1:16497-22441 GCF_000732505.1 Cyprinodon variegatus | reverse complement strand
TAAGGAGTAGAAAGTACAGATATTTGTGTAAAAATGTAAGGAGTAGAAGTAAAAAGTCGCCATAAAAATAAGTAGTAAAGTAAAGTAAAAATATGAGAAAAATCTACTTGAGTACAGTAACGAAATATTTGTACTTACTTCCCATCTCTGGTCATAATGCAAGTCAGCTTCAGAGCCCCTTACAAACCTCAATAAGGATCAAATTATTGTAGAAAGAATTATGGAAAGCTAATCAAAATTCAGAGACTTATAGCTGCAGTGGTGCAGAGGTCATTTTTACACATGCCACAATGGTGAATTTGTTTTATGGGGAGGGAGGCGTTGAGCTTGAAATGTATAAAAATTTTCATGCAGTTCAAGCTTTCTTCAACTGAACAGGTTCTGTTTAGGATTAAATGTGACTTAATTTAGCAAAAATTTAAAGTGAAAGAAAGAAATAATCTTAAAACAGTGGATTTGCTTTCGAAAATGACTGACAATGATAATTTATAACTTTTTGTAAAGCAGTCCTGTAAGGACTATGAAATAATCTGAAATTTTATAGACTAAGCTCTTTAACCCATATAGTTTAAGTATTGAAAAAGAAATACTCTAAAGAGGAATAAGTCTGGAAAAATATACCTTACCATGGGCTCCTTGTTATAAGGTTTTGTAACCACAATAGGGGGCTGATTTAATTTCAGCCATTGGCCTTTCCCAATCAATGGCAACTCTTTCCCCCAATCCACGACTCATTCCATTTGGACATCCCTGCGGAAGATCAGCCATATTAAATCCTGTCTAAAACCAATTATGTATAAGTACAAGTGCCTTATAAGCCCCTCCACAGCAAGTAAGGACCTGTTTCTCACCAAACATCAGGATCAGCAACAAAATGTGGTCGGCAAATGTAAATCCACGTATGCATTGCACACATTCTATAAGTAAAGAAACTACTTACTCACCAACACATGTAATTTCACATAGGCAATAAAAATCAATTTTTTAAAGATGCAAACGTTTTGAGAAGTTATCGCAGTGCTACAAATAAAGGCATCATTTAAAACCCTTTAAAAAATGTGGGTCTAATAAAATCTTTTCCTTTGTCTATTAAACTAGCCTTAATATTATCATTTAATTTTTCAGGGTGCAAAGGTTTAAATCAACAGTATACAATGATTTAACTGTTAATGCAGCAGTATTATTGTGCATTAGGTGCATGTTAAAAGTTTGCTGCAAGAGCTTGGATTGCTACCATGGTGATGACAGCTTTCTGTTTTGTTTGTGAGAGGAAAGGCTGTCTCAAAAGCAAATCGTGTAGTTATAGCCTCTAGCACCATCAAGAGGGCTCAGTTCAACTGCGAAGGTGATTTACAGCAGGTGTAGTGTGTAGTAAGCAGAGGGAAGAAGAAGCAAATGATTTAGAAATGGCCTTCGACTTCAGCAATCACCAAAAGTTACTTCATTGGTAATGAGTCATAAGAAGTAATAACAAATACTGACCTATGAACTGGAGGAGTCAGTATTCACCTAAATTTCATGCACAATAAGCATATTTTCAGTCTTTTTATTTTTTAATTTTCTTTTAGATATTGTCATTTTGAAATCTCTTTGAGGTTTGTTTGAATGTGTATTGGCTGCCAGTGGATTAGGGAGTTTGGGGACACTTTCTAAGGTTTAAGAGACTTAAGCTTAAGCTACAACAAAGTCTCTGTTTAATTCATAAAAAAACATGCAGACATTTTGACTTCTTCTTCTTTGAGTTCTTAACTGCTAATTTTTGAAAAACCTGTAGTAAAAACATGTCAAAATACTAAACAATTAATTGAATTAGGAGCACCTTTTTCAAGTGCAACATACATATATATACACAGTATATATTCAATTTCAAGTTACACAGGATTTAATTCAAAAGCTTTATTTTTAACTGTAAATATGTATAATATACCATGAAATTTAATTTACCTTCATCAAAGAATAACTGTTCTGCTTTTTAAGGTTTAAAATCATGATCAATGACGAAAATAATGATTATCATCTTGGTTATATAATCCTGAGTAAAATAATAAAGCCTATTTATTTATTTTTTTTTTAAGTTTAAATAACCTACTGAACAATCATAAATGCTCCAATTAAGCTCACAAAGATACACATCAAAAGTAATTAAACATTTATGAAGTGAGAGCCTGATCTAATCTTGAAAACAAAGATTTTAAATTTGTAGTGCACTAGATGTACTATGTTCTCTGAACAGAGGCAAATACAGCCTCAGAGATTTCCGATCCATTCAAATCAAACTGGACTTGTTTGAATAGTGTGACAGAAACCCTTTAGGGCTTCTATCAAAGGTTACACCCCTAAAACAACAAAACATCAGGCAGCTCATATTATGAAAGTCATTTCACTGTAAAAGAGAAAAGACATGTAGAGTGTATAATTATTTTTACATCTTAGCTTTGAGATTATAAGTACTCAATATTTTGTAAATTCATACATCACTGTCTTTTTTGGATAACGGTATTTTTTCAAATGCTAACTCTGACTCCAAATATTTTCCATATTAATTCTATAATTAGAATTAAACAATCTCTCCTCTCTCTCTCCTCTTTCCTCCGCTGCAGACATGCAGACAGCCTTGTGAAACTACAGTAAAGTTGGCAATATATTTACAGATTCGGCTTTTACAGAATAATAACTCGTTGGCGGATGATTTATTCTACAAAACAGACACCTCTCAGCAACCACAGCAAGGCAGAAAGTGAGCTACAACCAAATTTTCCAAAAAAACTCCTATCCCGCTGGGAGAATTTCATTGGACCCTATGCAGAGCTCGCTGCTCGGCAAATGCTCCGTCTGCAACTTGCAAAATAATCAGAGAGAAATATTCAAAAGCAGCACCAAGAAGAGGTTGATTATTATCACATTTATTGGATTTGAAAATAATACTTTTCTGAGGAATTTCCAAAAGCCTAAATGACAAATGCCACCTCTATTTTATTATTGGAATAAGTATAAAATGAGCAATGACTACACTATAGATCATTGTAGTGCCTCCAAACATGTATCACACATAGATAACCTCATAACCTCAACCCTTACTTTGGAAAAATGTGCTAAACTTTATTTTTTAGATTTTTTCATTGTTATTATAAGCAGGCCAGGTGTGCAATCTCTGCAACAGGAACCACAGCACTGAGCGTTGTGTGCACTGCATAAAGTATACCTGTCACAAATGCAGGAAGGACTCACCTTGGGTTTGTGGAAACTGCTAAATAGGACAATTGTAGCTTCATATGTAGTGCTTTTCCTTGGGTGAAATAAATGTTACTCCAATACTGAAATCATACTGTTTGTCATTTTTTAAGCTGAAATGTTGAAAGACATGAAAAGGTGAGAACAGACAAAATACAATTATTCTCTAAGTTTTTCTTTCTTTCACATAGTGAGCTTTGCAATATAAATGAGTTTGTTGGTGATTGCACAATATAAATAGGCCTTGTTGGAAAAGCATGATTATAACCTATTCTCAGCTCAGGAACTAGGACCCATATGATATCCGGTTGATCAATAGGTTTGCCTAAATAAAAGGTTTAGTTATGACTTATCAAGATATTCCTGCAAAAAGGTTTGATGTTGCAGGGGAAGGTACAAGGACAGTTAGCAAGGTAGAGTGAATACACAAACTTGAAAAGGGGAGGGGGGCTTGCAGGAAAACTGAAATTCTCCGGGACATCTAGTGTTAAAGCAAATGATGATATCTTTCAATAAAAGCAATACTGATGACTCCTAATGGTGCTTATGGCAATTCAATATCAGGCCCAGTATCTAAAACCTCACCATTTTTTAACTGAGAGTTGATTTAAAGATAGCATTACAGGAGCTATATATTTTGGGGATACTATATTTTGGGATGGGCAAGCATACATTTCATGCACGAAGCAATGAGAACACTTCAGTTTATTGGAGATAACACATATAAGAGGAGATTATGTTTCCTTGGATCTGGTCAGGGGTCCAGATATGGCAACAAACTATTGACTGGTTCTGGGGATGTTAGAACGGAATTTTCGTTGTTGTTTGTTTTTTCATCTGATCATTTTTTTGGAGAATATTTTAAATGGGCTATAGCTGGACTTTTTGCATAGAGGAGGTGGAGTCGAATTCAGCATTTTCAGGAACTGTGAATTGCCCAGTTTTGAGAACGCAGCAGCAAGTCAGAGTACAATCCTGTGCTCTGAGCAGATGAACAATTCAATATGACATTTCCTCTTGAAGGGAGGAACACCTTTTTTTTCCTTCTACCTCTATGTGATACTGCTGATGACACAGGTAAAGACTTATCCTTCAGGGGGTGTGGGGACACCTGGGCCCCAAGACTCTTATGGTTCAAAGCTGCTGTGGTAACAGAGGGTAACCTGATGGACTTGTCCTAACATTGAACTTTTTTACATGTTGGAGAGGATCACTGCTCTCTTCCAAGACCAGTAGCAGGATGGCTCCTGCCCAGTTTTCCACATATAGATCCACTCACATAGATTAACAGATTAACTGTTCGCAGATGCTGCTGCTGCTCTCTCCTTTGCAAAGGCGAATCGAAGCTTTGCTGTCCAGCATTCTTTACTTCATTCCATCTAAGTGACCTGCATGCGAATCAACAGACCCGGGGAAGCCATGACAGTTTTCAACAGTGTCCTGTTAAATCCAGAATATTATTTAAAATCCTCCTTCTCACATATAACGCTTATATTATATACATCTTATATCACAGATCTGATTGTACATTATATTCTTAACAGAGCACAATCTGCAGGTTCCTAGAATTTCTAAAAGTAGAATGGGAGCCAGATCTTTTAGTTATCAGGCTCCCCTCCTGTGGAACCAACTACTAGTTTTAGTCTGTGGGGCAGACAGCAACCCAGTCTCATGGGAAAATGTACCCCCACTACGTTTTGCAGTGTGGACCAACGTAGTGGGGGTACATTTTCCCATGAGACTGGGTTGCAGACAGCCTGGGTGTGCTTGATTTCAGTGGCTGTGTCCTTTCTTGAGATGATATGTTGTGAATTGGTGTTTTGAATGAGTGAATAGAATCTTGATTAGTTTTACAAAAACACATTACATGACTACAAGCAACTTGGTAATGATGAATTAAAAAAAATATCTGAATTTATGTTTTCATCAATTTCAAATGCCTTAGGCTGAAATAAAACTGATATGTAAATTGTCGCCATAGCTAGACAAAACAGCTTATGCTAAATATAAACAGTGTGTTCACAGAGTGTCAACAAACCCTTCTTTTTAGGCATAATATCTGTGTTCAGTATACCAAAAAAATGTGAATAGTTTGAATGTTTGCTTTGTTGGGAGACATAATCAGAATCAAGCTTTGCTATTTCGTCATTGATACAATTAAGCTTGTTAATATGCTTAATATGAATATGTTCTGAGAAGCAGTAAAAACAAAATCTTGTTTTAAAACTATACCTGCTTTTGCAAGACCTTACACAATTATTTTAAGGTACAGTACCATAAAGCACCTTCACAGATTTACCTCAAGTTTAAAATTTGCATATGGAAATAGATAAAGCTCTGGAATTTTAAGGAGACATCTTCATTTCCATCCACAAAAAGAGAGGTTCGCATCATACCAGCAAGCAGCCAGCAAGTAAGTTTTTCCTTTAAATGTTAACAGGGTTATAATAATTAGAATGAAAATGATTATTGAGCTACAGTTAGTTGTTAAATTCAATCTAAAGAGCAGTTATCTGTTGTTTTACATTGAGATATATTGACAGATTTCAGCCTAAAATGATTGACAGCAAAAAAACAAAAAAAACAACCTTCTAATATTTCCTCTAGTTTAAAGTTATTTTCACATTTTGAGATGTGAATATATGTTATGTCCTTTAGATGTTGTTTATATACTGTATATATATATATATATATATATATATATATATATATA
>NW_015151484.1:13272-16054 GCF_000732505.1 Cyprinodon variegatus | reverse complement strand
TATATGTATATATACATATACTGTATACGTATATACATATATATATATATCATATACTGATATATATAAACCTATATATAACTTTTTTGATTTTTTTGCAGTTATGCAGAGGTTCTGCATTTTACTTCTTTTTTTTTTTCAGAAAATCAACAATGAATCAACAAATGTCTTGGTTAACTCTCATCCTTTTTGGTAAGAACCTTGAAAGCTGCTAAATCTATATATATATATATATACACACACCACACTATATATAAAAACTCATCAATGCATAAATAAATAAATTAGTACATAAATACGCTTTGGTTATGAAAAATGCTAATTCTGTGTTGTAACTTTTATTTGTCTAATAAAAATAATAATTTAACTTTTTTCAAACACTTAATGTAGTTTTTCAGAAAACGTCACCAGCACAGGAGATTGTATTTACTTAACAGCACAATTTTTAGAGCATATCTTCCTCTTCGAGGGATTTCTGCAATAGGATTTACTTTTTCTTGTGGATCACAGTTCTTGAAATACTAAAAGGAAAACATTTATTTTAAGAAACTGAACTAATCAAAGAAGAAAAAAAATAACAAAGGTACAAATAAAAATGAATCATTGGCTACTTAATGTTGTTTTTAAGTATAATTTTAAATTATGAAATTGTTAAATATTAGATAATAATTTTTTTCTATTTAACAAACAAAAACATTATTCATTTGGTCAACCCATAAGGTGCTCACTAAACCTAAAGCATATTATCTTTTTTAAATCTTCAGGGTTTTGCCTCACCTTCTGTTCCAAATTCCCTCTGCGTAAATACTACTACGTTGACAAGTCACTGACCTGGTATGAAGCTCAGCAATACTGCAGGGAGCATTACACAGACCTGGCTACATTTGAGAGCATGGATGACATAAACAGGCTGGAAGCTCCTTTTTCTTATCGATATGCATGGATTGGCCTCTGGGATGACCCAAACTCATGGAAACATCAAATGGGCAATGAGTCCAACTCCTGGAGATGGTCTGCAACTGGAGAAACAAGTAAAACTGGCTACCAATCATGGGGTCCTGGTGATCCTGACTTTAAGGATGGAAAGGAAACTTGTGTGATGACGTCCAATGAGGGAGCGTGGTATGATAAAAACTGTGAACACGAGCTCAATTTTATTTGTTACATCGGTGAGAAATATTACATCTCTATATACGTTAACCAAAGCTGTTAAAATAAATAGAATGTATGAAATTCTTTCTTAATAAAATGTAATTTTTTAGGATGGATTTCAATTAAAGTTAGTACAACTATTGCATTTTCATTCTGTGTTGTTTTGCAGGTATGGAACAAAATGTAAAACAATATGAGTACATCTCAGATCTAAAAACATGGGGCTCTGCTCAGACCTACTGCCGAACACACTACACTGACTTGGCAACAATTGAGAACGAAGCAGAAAACCTTGAAGTCAATAATATAATTCCTGAGGGCGTCAAGGTTTGGATTGGCCTGTACCGCATACCTTTTTTGTGGTCAGACAAAAGCGCAAGTTCCTTCCAAAATGAGCATGATTTCTTCTATGATAACATAAAAGGCGTTCAACATTGTGTCCTGGAGTATCCGTCACATGGCTGGAATGATGAAGCCTGTAATAAAGCTAACGTTTTTGTCTGTCAACAAGGTAATGCTTAAAATAGGCATTTAGAAGTATAAAATCCAGACATCGTATTCATTCTTTTTACACAAATTTTTTGTTTATTTAGTGGTAAAGATGACCACCACTGTAAAGATGGCTGCTATGACTGGTGCCGACCTGACTGATCCAGACATCAGCGCCCAGGTCCTTCAGCAGGTACAGCTAGCAGGTTTTCTGACTCACTATTGTTTCTTTTAATAAGTAAAAGGGACTTACTGAAGTGTATTTTGTTTTCCCCAGCTTGGTGCTTTACTAAAAAGTCAGGGATGGACTGATTTCAAGATTCAATGGAAGATGAAACCAAGAAAAATGACAAAAAAATGAAGGCAGAGCACCTTAGTGTAACACATTTATTTATGTCCTCTGCAAATGTTTTTGTTTCCACTTATGTAGTAGTTGCATGTCATCTGGTCAATCATGATGCAAACGAGACTAGTGTGTTTTTCTTTGCAAAGGTGATTAATTCATAGAAGCAGATTTATAATATATATAAACATGATCTGTTATTAATTGATATCAATTTAATCGACAACAATATATATAATGAAAATATGCCACCTTTATAATTCAAAAAAAAATTTCATAATCAATTATTGGAGTAAATAATTATATAGGTGAAACAACATGTATATAGTTTTCTTTTAATCTAACTAATTACGTTATTCAAAGTGGGGTATTTCTGCTGCCTGAATTAATTGTGTAAATGTGGGATTTATTTTAGCTTTTGTTCTTCAAGTCTTTAAAATTCCACAATGTCCCATCATCCAATATATTGTAGCTGATTCTTTTATTTTAAGAATGCTTCTTTCATGAATAGCAATTTCTATTTTTACTTTAGTAAAACTTACCAATTCTGCTATCATGGTAAAAATAGTAAAAAATAAAAAATATTCCCTGCATACACACACATGCACACAAAAAACCTTATTTCTTGACTAGTTGTGCTAACTCTTCAGCTAATTCTTAGAGGGAGACATAGTGGGTATACAGTAGAGGTCGGAGAGAGATTTTAGAAAATTAAAACCTAGTCTACTGTTAATTTTAACAAAACTAATAGATAATTTACTTTATTTGTACATGGATTTTATGATTTAAAAGAATTAA
>NW_015151484.1:11107-13048 GCF_000732505.1 Cyprinodon variegatus | reverse complement strand
TTGTTTTTTTGCTGTCAATCATTTTAGGCTGAAATCTGTCAATATATCTCAATGTAAAACAACAGATAACTGCTCTTTAGATTGAATTTAACAACTAACTGTAGCTCAATAACCGTTTTTATTCTAATTATTATAACCCTGTTAACATTTAAAGGAATATATATATATATATATATATATATATATATATATATATATGTATATATAAAATCCCTCCAGACTTCCCTCTCCATAGCCAACTCCCGGAGCTCTGCTCAGTCCTGGTGGAACATGCCTAGAAAACCTCCAGAGGCAGGCGTCAAGGGGCATCAGAAAAAGATGTCTGAGCCACCTCAGCAGGGGTCAACACCCAGCACCTCCCGAATGATGGAGCTGCTCACCCTAACTGTATTGTAAAGGAGTGCACAGCCATCCTACAGAAAAAGCAAATTTCAGCCGCTTGTATCCAGGATATAATTTTTTCTGTCATGATCCAGATTTTAGGATCAAAGATGAGAATGGGAATGTCGAACGATCTGTAAATCAAGAGCTTTTTGGCTGCACCGATCCGTCTCTTGATCTCCCGATCCATTCTTTCCTAACTCATTAGGGACTCTATGACACTTGAACTCCTCCACTTTAGGCTGGAATACTCCTCCAACCCGAAGGGAAAACACCCAATTTTTTTTCTGGTTGAATACTGTTAAAAGGAATTTAATCACAAAATGTATCATAAAACTGTATTATAAAATATGTCATCAGTGCAGAAAGTCAGTCCAGGTTTGAAGTTTAGCATTAGATATGGTGTTTTTTTCTTGTAGAGGTTTTAGGATGCCTAACTGCTGACTAAAAATGCATAATGCATTCACTGTCACAACGTCAAGAAAGAGTGGAATAAAGGCACTATTTATTTCCATAAATTCTGGGTATTTTGTGATGCTATCATTACTGATGTCATTGTTGACTGAAATGTATAGTAGAATGTTTAATATATTTTATACAGCATGGCCCAAAATAAATGCCCTATTTTAGAACAGCAATGTAATCTTGTCTGGAGTTACACATTTCTTTTAAGTACTTTGTTTTTCTTGCATTTTTTTTTAAAGTGTTACGAAACATACATTTTTTACACATATTCTCTTTTGTCTATAGATGTTAAAAAGTTACACACATGGACAATATTATTGGAACCCTTGTTAAATGAATTTTTATTTAGTCTTGTCTCATGATGAAAAAACCCAAATCTATGAAAAGTTCTGTTTTAGTCATCAAAGATCCATGTTTAGCTCACCAGTTTTCGTTATCATCATGAAAAAAAAGTGTAAACAAAATAATTTTGTCATCATTATCATTGACAGTGCTTGTGATAAAAATCTCAATTCTAATATAGGCTATGGCAGAAATAACAAAGCTCGAACGATGAACAGCAGTAAATCATCCAACATAAAAACTATGTAATGTGGAGCTCAACTAGAGAGGTAATCAACCAAAACTGGCTTTAATCAGCATAAAATCTCCGTCAGGAAACTCATTTTTAATCAATGACTTAATTACACATAATAATTTCATATTCTTAAAAGAGATGCGGCTATATTAACGTAATGAGATGGTGATTTTATTGGAGACCACACCTCCAATTACAAATTTCTCCATTAGAACAAACTGTTTACAAAGGGGAGGGCTTGTTACTTTCTTTTATGATTCCTAAAGTGAAGAAAAGTGATCATGGGTGAATTTCGGAATTTTTACTGGCTTCCAGAGTTGAAAATATATTTTTTTAATGATTTAAATGAACTTTTATCTGTGATATGTGTTGGACGTGACTCCTTAGTTCTTGTGGGAGACTTTAATGTACATGTTGAAAACTCTGAAGAGAGAAGTGCAAAAGAACTGTGTGGCATGGTTACACATTTTGGTTTGACTCCACATATTAAACAACCAACACACAAACAAGGAAATATT
>NW_015151484.1:6586-10310 GCF_000732505.1 Cyprinodon variegatus | reverse complement strand
TCTATAAGACCATTTTTTTGTTTTCTTTTAAACCATTATTCCCACTTATCTAATTACCAGAAGGATGTAATAACGAAACGTGAAAAATCTACGAACAACTGAAAACTTTACCCAGCCATATCCTTCTGCTTCCACTTTACTCTGTATCTCAGTAGATAAACTGGTTGATAATTGGAATTTTAAAGTTGCACACATCATTGATTCCATTGCTCGAGTTACATATTTTCTGTACCCCTTTTCACAATTAACCAGGCATTTTACAAAAATGTTTGAATGTCGGACGGTGCTTTTGGCCTGGGGGGTCTGATGCTGTACCGCACCGACAGAAACAAAGATCTCTGAGTGAATGGAGGCTCCTCTGAGACTGTTCCCAAGCAATATTCAGCATCTAGAGGGGAAGAACAGCCCTCTGCAGGTGAAAATGAGGAGAGCACTCTAGAAACATCCCCAGCTGGCTGCTCCCGGCCCCCTCCGGCTTCCACACCTTCTCCAGCATCATCTGTTGCTGCTAAACCTGCGGATGGCACCACTGCTGCTTCAACCACGTCAGCCTCTTCAACCCAGGGGGCTACCACCCTCAGAGTATCGTCATCATTGTACTCTTCCTCCCCTGAGCCAGGAGAAGCGAGTGCTTCAGGAGCTGGAGGCAGTAGTAGCAACTCAACAACAACTGGTGCTTACCTTATCAAGGCTGCACATTAAAAAATTAAATTGTCTAGAGAGATGTTCTACAAGACAATAAAACTGTCTAAGTCATATAATCTGATTGAATTGTCTGTAAAGTGCCTTGAGATGGCATGTTGTTAATTGTTGATTTTGAATAAGTTATAAGAATCTTGATTAGTTTTACAAAAACATGAGTCAATACATTACTACAAAGGAAATTGGTAATGACAAATAAAAAAAAAATGTTTCTATTCATCCAGTTCAAATGCCTTTGGCTGATTTATAACTAATATGTAAATCATAGGTAGATGAGTGTTCAGTGAGTGTCCACAGAAGCTTCTTTTAAGACATAATATGTGTTCAATGTACCAAAGAAATCCAATCTCATCAGCTGACTAGGATTTGAATGTTTGCTTTGTTTGGAGAAATAACCAGAATCAAGCTTTGTTATTTTTGCATTGATACAATTCTAATAATTTCTTAATTTGATGAAGGTGTTCAGCAACATTTGTGCTTTGCTACAATTAAGCTGGTTAATATGAAATAGTTAAATGNTTCTGAGAAGCAATAAAAACAAAAGCTTTTCTTAAAACTCTGCCTGCTTTTACAAGACCTTTACACAATTATTTAAGGTATCATGACACACCTTCACAGATTTACCTAAAGCTTAACATTTGCATGTGGAAAGGGATTACGTTCTGGATTTGTAAGGAGACATCTTCATTACTGTCCACAAAAAGAGAGATTCACATCATCCCAGCAGGCAGCAAGTAAGTATTTCCTTTGAGTTTAACCTCATGCTTTTCGGATTGTGTAACGCACCCAGTAGTTTTCAGCACCTTGTGGAGCATATGTTTGGGGATTGCTGTTATCAGTCACTGCTGTTGTATTTAGATGATGTAATCATCTTTTTATCACCTGTTGAACAACACTGGGAAAGATTAGATCAGGTATTTTTCAGGCTAGAAGCCAAAGGGGCTAAAGGTCAAGTTGTCAAAATGTCATTTTTTTCAGAAGAAAGAAATATTTGGTCATGTAGTATTAGTATTAGTATTACCTACCCAGACAAAGTAGCACCCGTACGTGACTGGAGGCAGCCTAATACTCCGGCAGAACTTTGTTCATTTTGGGGTTTTTTTACCATCGAAGGTAATTTGGGGTTTTTCAAACATGGCTTCCCCTTTAAACCGTCTTGTTGCTAGGTTGCTTCCTCCTGGGAAAAAGGGCAAAACCCCTAAGGAGCCTTTGGGTTGCGTCTGGAAGGAGGAGTGTGAGCAGAGTTTTTNAACACCTCTTACTCTTCTCTGCTTTTGGATATGGGCCATCAGAAACTTTCGGTGGGCCATTTTCACCCATGTAGCCTACTGCCTAAATATGTCCCCCATTTTGTGTGGTAAAGGCCATTCAGATGGATCTTCTGAATAAAGCCTTGTCTCAGCACTCTGCTCTGCAGCTCTCTGCTCCTCTCCCTCTTCATCATCTTCTGGACCTCGCTGATCCTCTCCCTCATCTGCACCTTTCTGTTCCACATTCTCCCAATTTTCCCAAAAAAGAACACAATGAGAGATGGTCATCAGAAATTCAAACCATTATGGTATATATGTTTTTGCTGCCTCCCTAATGTATTTATTCCTACCTGATGTCCTCACTTGTCTCTTCTATCACCGACCTCATGTCTGTCTCTTTCACCCCTTGTCTGTGGCGTTCTCCACTAAGTCATATGGTCAAAAAGCATTATATATTAGCTGTAAAAATTACAGATCTTAATACAGTTTTTAAAAATAATGTTTAAACATTATCGATTGGGAATAAGTAGCTGTTCCCTCACTTCCACCTAATATTAGACCAACCAGTTGCTTTCCCCTGTCTGTCCTGATTCTTCCTCTGTCATCTTCTCTTCTTTCTCTCCATCGACACAGCTGAATTAAATACATTTTATGTTAAGTAGGGTTAAACAATACAGCAGTCACACTACAATAAAAATAATTTTTTTAAATTTGAATGATCTTCTTGTTGGATAACAGTTACTGACTGGACACTGCATCTGATCTGACTTATCAGATACATCACAACACCACTGTAGTGATACTGAATAAAACATTTAAACTCCAGTGTCCCCCTGCCAAAAAGGTTGGTAACATGGGTCACCGAGTCTAAGGGCTATAATGACACTGGATTAATGTGTCTGATTCACACATAAACTTGTACAACTCATCTTTAATTTAAAAATCAATAATAAGAAATGTACATATGAGTGAATAAATTGCAGCTAAGCGTTGGACCATAGCTGGGTACTGGCCAAGACATTTTAGCTTTCCTGAGTTAATATTTCACAAGTTATATTTCGGTCATTCTTACACTTAGTATGTGGATATGTGTGTGTTACAGACGTATGTATCAGATATTCCTAGAAATACGGAACAAATCGCGTTTCTTATCGCTTTTAATAGGGGACGCAACATTTAACAGCCAAATATGGGACGACTTCGTATCAGACTACTGTAGCTTTATCTAACCTGAATATTTACAACCCTCCTGTCCTGTTGTCGATACACTGAAAGAACTTACCTACTGTCTTTCAACCTCATTGAAAGGCTTTTTTTCATCCCGCCAACAACTTTATCCTTCTCCCTTTTTCTTTTTTGCGCCCTGGATAGTTTTTTTTTTTTTTCTGGCGCTCCATCTTGCTGTTAAGTGTGCACTACGAGTGGTAGTCGAAGATAAAAAATAAAAAAAAACACACCTTAGTGCGCCTCTTAGGGGCGCGTGCACAAGCCACCTGTGTGGGAAAGGAGAGCGACAGGAGGGGAGGTGAAGGGGGCGCATGATCAGTGCTGTCTCTCTGTTATTGATCGTTTTATGCTGTTAAATATAGAAAATGATAACTAGAAAAATTTATTTTCTAGAGGGGTTTTTTGACGCCCCCTCGAGTGCAGCGCCCCTATGCGTTGCATGCGCTGCATACCCAGTTTTTGCGCCACTGCTCTGTATCTCAGTAGATAAGCTGGTTGATAATTGGAATTTTAAAGTTGCACACATCCTTGATTCCATTGCTCGA
>NW_015151484.1:1431-5361 GCF_000732505.1 Cyprinodon variegatus | reverse complement strand
AATCCTGCTGAATATACCAAACATCAACAGTTTTTCTTGATGTTGGGAGAGGATACTGGCATGTATTGTTCGGCACTTTTCGAAAAATATTATTTTTAACGTTATTTTGAACGTTGTTTTACAGTTTCACGGAATTCTACAGGTTGAGTTTTTGAGTTACGGCTTGATAAGAAACCGGAGGCTTTACCCACTAACTGGTATCAACCTCCAGCATCAGCGGATTGTTGATCACCTCCGTCTGTCAGTGGTGAACACTAACTGTGTGTGCTAACAGCTAGCTCTCTGCTTTTCAACAGCAACGTCATTTGTGCTGCTTGGCGTAATGGACAGAAGTCAGGTTCTTCAGCCAGTAGCTGTACAGTTTAAAGCAAAATGTTAAGTAACTGGAAACAAATTGGTGCTCAACATGCCTACAGGAATCCTACCTAGTCTGGAAAAACAGTTTACTGCTGTGTAAAATTACCCTTTATAAATCAGGAGCAGCATATTTCTCTTTGTTAATAGAAGAAAATATGAAAAACCCTAGATATCTTTTTAATACAGTTGCAAAACTCACTCAGAGCCATAGATCTGTTGAACCATCCGTTCCCCCTGCTCTTAGCAGTAATGATTTTATTGTATTCTTTATACATACGTTTAGTTCTATTAAATATTATAATTGGCAACCCTCTAAAGTCAGAAACCGGGACAGAAGGACCCAGTATTCAAGGTGAGACAGAGAGAGGTAAAGTAAAAACGTTTATTAAAACTAAACATAAACATAACAGAACCATGGAGCTGTGGATCTGCGGACCACAGCGGCTGCAGGGGGGACGAGGGGCACCGCCCAATTACTGGCTCTCTGGAGGGAGAAACACAGGTAAGTGACCACGATCATCTGACAGTAGATGATTGTCCGAGTGAATCACTTACCTGTTTAAACAGTTCAGTCTATCCACTCCGAGGAAGGCAGGATCCATCTGATGGATGGCCAAATGAGCTGCAGAACCGAGCCACCCAGTCAGACACTCGAGTGTCCCCGATGCAGCAACTCCAGGTCAGGGACACAGTTCAGACAGAAACATATCTAGAATCCAGGAGGCTACAGCCCGCTCAGGGGTTCTGATCCAGACAGGAACAGACAGATCCAGGGTTCCAGGAATCCACATAGCGTGAAGGCAGTTTCAGAGCTTCATGAATCCAGCAGTGATCTCAGGCAGACTTGCAAAGATGCAGACAGGCAGGCGCAGTGGTTGAGGGACAGAGACGAGGCATGGTAACAGGATAAGTTCAAAAACTTTAAACTGGTCAATACCTAGGTACCAGGACACAATGAGGAGACAAGACAAACACCAAAACCTCTCCAACCACTGACCTCCGGGGATGGGAACATGAACCTTGGAATAAAGAAAACTAACATACAAACATCAAACATGATCTGGCCCCGATAGCTGGGCAGAGCCATATATGAAGCAACTGATGCAGGTGGATATGATGAGGACTGATTAGGCTGGCGAATGAAGTGAATAAGTCATAACGAAATGGCTGTTCCATCTGTTGCATTTCCCAATTCTCCCGAGTGGTGCACAAATTTAAACAAGTGAATAAAGTGAATATGATTGGTCTTTTATCAAGGGGGCGGGATTTTTGTGGCTTAAGGTTCACAAGCAAGTTTGGTTGTGGCCAGTGTCTTGGAAGCATCTTGCTAACCAGTTAGCAACTTAGTGCTAGTAGGTTCCCAATGGGAAATTACAGTGGGACCAAGTAGCACTAAATTGGTGACTTAGCAACACTGTCAAGGACAGCAGAAACACGCAAGAGGAGGAGAGTTTTGGGTCGGAAGTCGTGGATGAGTCTCCTCCATCATACATTTTTTATTTAGATAAGGAAAGCGGGGACGAAGTGGTTGTGGAAGAGGACGCCAGGGCGTCAGATGCTTGGTTTGGTGTAGAAGGCTTACAGCCGTACATTTTTGAGCCCTTGCCTCGCAACGCTGCCAGTTCTGTTAACTCTACTCCTGCCGATGACAGAGACGTCCATCCCCGTGAACAATGTGACGGAACTCAATGGTAAAGTAAATGATTCTTATTTCTAATTTCAACCGCTGCGTATATTAGCTGCAACATATGAATCAAGATGCTTTGACCGAAAAAAATAGGTTGACAGATGACCATTGATTAGATTAGATTCAACTTTATTGTCATTACACAGGTACAGGTACAAGGCAACGAAATGCAGTTTAGGTCTAACCAGAAGTGCAATAGCAGCAAGTGAGGGATAAATAATGGTTTGTTAAATACAGGACATGGGTTTCTACTGAATGAGTATAGAGATGAATACTATTATAAATAATGAATATAATATATAGATCACTAGTGTTATGAACTAAATTTACAGCTGGATATGTACTGAATATAATATACAGGTGATATTACTATAAAAAGGGGTTTTACAGTTATGTACAATAGCATATATACAGATGGGTTTTACTATAAAATGAATAAATAAAGTTTGAAGTACAGTGGAAGGTAATTGCATATTACAGTAAAAGTACATTATTGCAAATGTATATGTAAACAATTGGTACTGTGAATAAACAGTCGGCAGTGCAAATATAAGCAGTCGGCAGTGCAAATCAATATTCAGTCAAGGTGAGTAGTGCAAGATGCATATAAAGAGTTGTTACAATAGTAACAGTTGGGAGTGCAGGTGAACAGTACAGTCTTGTAAAAAAACAGAATAGCAAAATGGTGGTAGGTGTGAGGAAGGAGAGTAGAGTTCATTAAAGAGACAGCTCTGGGGAAAAAGCTGTTCTTTAGTCTGCTGGTTCTGGTCCGGAGGCACCTGAAACACCTGCCAGAGGGCAGGAGAGAAAACAGTCTGTGGGCTGGGTGGGATGAGTCCTTAAGAATGCTGCAGGCTCGATGTAGGCAGCGTTTCTTCTGGATTTGCTCAATGGTGGCTAGTGAAGTTCCAGTGATGTGCTGGGTGGCTTTCATCACCCGCTGCAGTGCCCTGCGTTCTGCAACAGAACAGCTTCCGTACCACACTGTAACACAGTTGGTCAGGATGCTTCATATTGCACAGTGGTAGAAGTTCACCAGGATAGTTGGAGGGAGCTGATTCTTCCTCAGTGTTCTTAGGAAGAAGAGGCTCTGGTAAGCCTTGTTGACCAGGCCAGAGGTATTGGTTGACCAGGACATGTCCGCTGAGATGTGGTTGCCCAGAAACTTGAAACTGGAGACACGTTCAACAGCTATTCTATTGATATATGATTGGCCGAATTTAGGTGTACAAGCTGACGTATAACTAACTGTTTCAGTAACTGATGTTGCTCTGTGAGACCATTTTTCTGTTTTGTTTTAAACCGTTTTTCCACTAATCTAATTACCAGAAGAGATGTAATAACAAAACATGGACAATCGACAATACAATTGAAAACTTTACACAAGCTTATCCTTCTGCTTCCACTTTACTCTGTATCTCAGTAGATAAGCTGGTCGATAATTCTAAAGTTGCAGACATCATTGATTTCGTTGCTGGAATTAAATATTTTCTGTCCCCCTTTTAACAATTAACAAATAATTTTACTAAATTGTTTCAAACAAACTTTCTAATAAAGGCAAATTTCCATACACTATACTAAATAAACAGGAGGTTTAGCTTGCCACAAGCCTGCCGTCACAACTAAGCACGATCACAATACCAACTGCAGGCACAGAAAAAACAGCAGATAATGCTGTTGTCTAATTTGCAACATTTACCTGGAGTGACCTACTTCAAACTGGCCCGCAAGAAGCTGCCAGGTAGGTACAGCCTGAGCTAGGATGACCAGACGTCCTCTTTTTTCCAGACATGTCCTAGGTTTCATACCTAAAAAATGTCCGGAGGAAATTTCAAAATCGTCCTGAATTTTTGTCGACTGCACTGCAGCAGAACCGAGCCGTGAGC
>NW_015151484.1:0-1098 GCF_000732505.1 Cyprinodon variegatus | reverse complement strand
TATATATATATACATATATAAATATAAAACCATGCCAATAGATAACATATGTAAGGCACACTTGCTTTTATGCAATTTTAAGCTATTTTCAATTTTTAAGATATTTTTAAAGACAAAGGTTGGGACGTTTCTGCAATAGCTTCCAAGTCATGTGACCCACGTCTCAAATTCTTTGTAAAATAGTTTTACTACGTTAGCCGGATGAGGCATACTCATTTTTATTCGATTTTAAGCCTTTGTATATTTTCAAACATTTTTTATTACAAAAATAATTTTGGCAGCGGCCAAGAGCAGCTCTTAAAACGATACAAACTAGACATCAAACCCGCATCTATGATTGCCAACGACTGCTGGTGCCGTAGCTTTTTAAACGGTCAAAAATGTCAGTATTTAAAACATTTTGTGGCTGTTTAAAAAGCTGTGGAGTGCTATGGATGGATGTCAACAAAACAAGGGCGGAAAATAACAGACGTAGGAAGAGATGTGCGAGACGGAGAAAGCGAGGCTGCAGAGGGGGGTTAACAGCGAAGCTAAAGAGAGATCCTCACAGACCACCGCTTCCATCAATCCTGATCTCCAACGTCCGCTCGTTGGAAAACAAAATGGATAATCTCCGACTCGAACTCTTTTCAAAAAAGGAGATATGTAACTGCTGCGCCATCATTCTGAAGGGGTCTTGGCTGTGTCCAGCAATACTGGACAGTGCTGTTGGCCTGGGGGGTCTGATGCTCTACCGCACTGACAGAAATGGTGAATGGAGGCTCCTCTGAGACTGTTCCCAAGCAATATTCAGCATCTAGAGGGGAAGCACAGCCCTCTGCAGGTGAAAATGAGGAGAGCACACTAGATGCTTTCCTGCCAAATCTGAAACATCCCCAGCCGGCTCCTCCTGGCCCCCTCCGGCTTCCACACCTTCTACAGCATCATCTGTTGCTGCTAAACCTGCGGATGGCACCACTGCTGCTTCAACCACGTCAGCCTCTTCAACCCAGGGGGCTACCACCCTCAGAGTATCGTCATCCTTGTCCTCTACCTCCCCTGAGCCAGGAGAAGCGAGTGCTTCAGGAGCTGGAGGCAGTAGTAGCAGCTCAACAACAA
>NW_015151483.1:274221-279027 GCF_000732505.1 Cyprinodon variegatus | reverse complement strand
GGACCAAGCAGAAAAGACTCAAGGGGACCCTAAAGTGCTGACTCTAAACAGTTTAACATTTCCTCTAAGCCCTTACAGATTTAATCCCTATTCAACAGAGTAAGGCAATCAAAAGTCCAATATTTATTTGTGCACAAATAATTGGTCAGTAAAGGACCACCACCCTCCCAGCATTGAGTGAGTTCAGGAGACTGCTTTACCAATCATCCAGAATGGTTTGTAAACCTTCCTCAAAAAAATCTCAAATCTCCATGCTAGAACCTTGGAAAGCTTTCATAAAAGAACAAACAAAAAAGAAAAACACATGACACACTAACGTCATGGTCTATATTTCAACCTGGAGAGATTCCCACAGAGAAAAAAAAGGCAAATGGAAAAGTTTATTTGGTGTGAATGAACCGTTCTTTGGTGCACAGGCCTGGCAGAGACTCAAACAGCATCTTCATTAATCAGCATCTGTCAGGACAGATGCTGATTGGATGAATAGCTTAAGAGGTCCGGGGGACCTGGACCACTAGGTTAGTGGGAACCTAGAGTCTTGGAGTTGGAGAGATGGTGGGTGAAGATCGGCTGGTTAGGAGGGGAGAAGCTTGAATGAGAAGTTAATTAGGGATGTCTTAGAAGAGGATCGGCTTCAGTAAGACCAGCTATCCCATGATGATTGGCTGGATGAGGGGCATCAGTAGGTCATGCAGGTGAGAGGACAGGTATGCAGAAGGTGTGCTACAAGGGTAAATCCACCGAAGGGACTGATGAGCAGACTGACATCAGGTGAACTGATGTTGTTTTTGACAGCCATTTTAAAATTAGTTTTTGTCTTCAGCACAAAAGTATGGATGGCGTGTCAGTTTCTGATACGGACAGCTAAGCATCCACCTAATGCAACACATGGACTCATGGGGTATAAGAAGGAGGAGACCTTGTTCAGGGGTCAATCTTTGCCAGACGCTCACTGACGCTTTGAGCCCACAGCTGTGCCAACTCCAAGCAATTTCTCTGTCCTGAAATGACCTGACCTGGAATAAACTCTGTTACTTTTTTACTCCTGTTTTATAGTCCTTTTTATATGGTTTTATCCAGTTTGAGTTAAGAGTAGTAAACAACTTGCTCCCAGGAAAAGAACCGGAAGGGAAGTTCCGAGGCGCAGCTGCCTTCAGGGGGGACCTAACTTCTATATTTAACAATTCAAAAAAACGTTTATTGCCCTACTTTATAAAAAAAAAAAAAAAGTGTCTCACAAAAGTTGTGAAAATAGCAGATCTAGTTCAGCACATCATATTGGTCAATATCGCAGGCAGACAAGCAAATTAAATGAACAATAAAGGAATGGTTTTAGATATACAAAGTTTCCATCCAAAAGCAAAAACTTCTTGATCTACTATGAATTATGCATTACACACAGATCAATAAAATCTCCATTGCTCCAAAATAGCAAAGAACAAAAACATTCTTCTTTCTACTTTGGCAATTTTGGCATTATTTTATCAATTTACCCCTCGGTTATTGCTGCTTTGGGGTCAAAGTAGATTTAAATTCACAGGACTTTTTTAATATTAAAAAAATACTTAGAGAACCTACACAATTGCCTTGTAATGCCATGGCAATCCAGACCTAAATTGAATGAATATGTTAACTAAAATGTAGATGTATTCAAAGAAAACAGAAAAAATGTTTTAATGAAAATACAAGGAAACATTTACATCATATTTAAAGAGATCTATGTACCTTTTTATCTGGGTTTTTATTCTAAAAAAAAAAAAAACATAATGCAATGAAATATTTTCTTTGGATATAATTTAGGGATTCCTTTTGGTAGAAATTAAAGAATGTGAGCTGGAATAAATAAAACATTAATACTAAAGGGATGTTTTACGCTTGGCAGAGGATGATCAGCCACATAGTTTATTAAGTTGCGAGAGCAGGAAGAGCCATACTGCTGAGGGCGAACCATCAGAGTGTAGCGCGTGCAAAGAATCATTTCTGCCGAAGCACAGCAAGAATAGCAGAGTTTGTCAGAGTTGACCGTGCAGTATCGGACCATTCCGGGTTATTTCTCAGATGTTGTACTGTAGCTGCTGCCATGATCCATTTGTGGTCGTCTGGAATGTGTAGCGCTGTACGCCAGGTGGCAGGATCAAACAGGACGCAGCAACACGGCTGATACTGCTTAGCAGATTACAGCACAATGGTGCATTTTAAATGCCTGACCGAAGACCCACTAATTTTTATTTAGTCTTGTTATGTCTTATTGAAAAACTCACACCTATGACTAGTCATGTTTTAGTCATCAAAGATCCATGTTTAGCCACGTTGATCCATGTTTCCATCATCGTTGACTAAAACAACACTGCTGTGGACCTTGAAAAGCAAAGATCAAAGGACTGAGCTTAATTAACGATGAGAAGCTGTGGGCTTGAGATGCATGTGTGTAAAATTTTAGCTGTTCTTGATAGAGAAGAGAGAGCAGAACTGATGCACGAGGAAAACTCTGGAGCCTTGAAACCAATACATCTCACTGAAGAGAATAAGTGTCAGCTAGCTTAACACAGAGTGAACCAAACTGGCTGCTGATGGCTGAAGTACTGAGACTTGTTTGGAGACAGGGGAGTAGGGCATGGTGGAGCTGCTAATCTCTGCAGCATGCATGGATCAACAGGTGTCTCAGAGGATGAAACTGCGCTGTGAGAGGCTGTGCAGGAGGGTCTGAAAGCTCACTTTCCCAATGAATCAGGGTAATTTGAATCAAATCCTGCTGCTGGGTAGTAGACTAAGTTGTGGATTTGAAGATATTTTAAGAGGAAATCTGGTTGCTGATTGGGCTTCATTGAGGTGTGCTTCAAAGCTGATTGGCTTGTCCGAGGCAGATGAGGGTAAGTAATTCAGTTTTTCAGTTGAACTTCCGCCTAGGTTTCATTTGAAAACAAAAATAATATATAGGATGGGGGCGTTAAATTAGTAATGCCCCTGACAAATTTCCATGTGCAATTACTTATATCTTTATAGATTAAGTGGAAAATTGCTGCTCTGAACTAATTGTGGTTTCTGATTAACAGGTGTTTGAACTGAGTCAAGCATGAAATGGAGAGTGTCGAATGTCGTGCGGTGATCCGATTTTTGTATTTGAAAGCACACCAGAGGAGACTTGATGAAATGAAAGTAAGTTGTGATGATGCCCCATCATATGACCTTATAAAATGTTTTACATGGTTTGCATCAGAACAATTCAAGTCAAGTTGAGAGTTGCCAGTTGGATGAGTGGACTGTCATTCCCCAGACTGAACATGACAAACTTAACCAAGTCAGACTCTGGGACTGAACCAAAACCCCATTCCCTGCATTCCAATGAATCAAAAAGTAAACCTCCTTTCCCCTCTTTACAATTGAAACGTAATAAATACTCTACTTGAGCAAGAAATAGGTAGAATTGTTTTTACATGTGTTGTTTGTGTTTTCTTAGAAAGAAACTTTCTGATTCAATTGCTGATTGGAACCTTTTCTACATTCAGAACATTCTGACATTTGACTTGATTGAATTGCTGGTAACAACCTTCCGTATGATCCCACTCTGCTGGCGGGTTGGAGGAGGATGGGAAATGCTTTGGAACTATTC
The DNA here is from genome assembly GCF_000732505.1 of Cyprinodon variegatus. Taxonomy (NCBI): domain Eukaryota; kingdom Metazoa; phylum Chordata; class Actinopteri; order Cyprinodontiformes; family Cyprinodontidae; genus Cyprinodon; species Cyprinodon variegatus. The sequence continues at coordinate 275,417 of NW_015151483.1, read as the reverse complement.
CTCTCTTGGCAAGGTAAAAAGCAAAAAAAGAACAATACAGACTGCCGGCAGCTGCTCACTTACAGAAAAAAACCCTTTGTCTCTATTTTCCCTTCTTCATCTCTCTCTCCCACCACACTTCTCTCTACTGCCCCCTCTATCATCAACAGCCAAAGGCTGGGACTTAACGTGATGTTTCTTAAAGGTGCACTGGAGGATTTTCCAAATCTTTTAAAAGACCCACCCTCTCCACTTTCAAAAAAAGGCACATGCACAACCCTGCCCCTGCTTCTGAGAGGGAACGCATATTAAACACATGCGAGAGCATGCAGGAGCCCATTTCTCCTTGTGAACGCTGTTTAAAAGTTGCTGTTCACATAGGTCATAAAAGCTTACTGTGTCCGATTGTCAAAGAAAACTCTTTTTGGTCTGTACTATATATATATATATATATAGCCCATTTCACGACGTTTTCCTTCACAGTACTTCCGGCGATTAGACTTTCTTCTTTAGGAAGGCTGAACGCAGTCTGAAACCCCCTGAAGCCGAAAGAAACATTTACCAACTTCAGAAAGTAGATAATGAAACAACAATCGCTCTCACTGAGCAGATTAGCTGGTAAAATACCCACACCACCTCATGACCACACTCTAGCTCACATTACCGCTTGTTGATCAGTGAAAGTGGACATGTTAACACACCGCAGCACGGTCCAGTTATGTGCTTCCTTGAACAGGTGGTTTATCACTATCCTACATAATACGCTGATAACCACTTGTTTATACAGGACTGTTAGGGCCTACTTCTAAGGCTATGTTCACACTGCAGGTCTTAATGCTCAATTTTGAATTTTTTTGTAAATTCAAATGTTTTGCTTGGTCGTTCACATTTCCAAATAATTGAGACTTGAATGCAATCTCCTGTGTGAACTGCAGTCATACAACTTAAGTGCCCCACATGTGCAGTAGACGATTCAATGACGTCGAAGCAAGCATCCTATGCCCTCATGGAAGTAAACATGGATAGTAGTGCTGGAGCACATTTGCAATCTTTCATTTCTTTCACCTACGGTTGTTGAGTTGTGGCTTTTTTATTAGGGTCACCCTTCTGGGAACCAACCTCAGCCAGTGCATTAACAACACAATCTGCACTCCACATTATCGTCAGCCTTGGTTGCTGTTTTCCTTACTGCCTCTGCACAACAAGACACAGAATAG
>NW_015151483.1:263286-274169 GCF_000732505.1 Cyprinodon variegatus | reverse complement strand
TTAATGTAGTTCAGGTTGGAGATGAATCTGACCTGACGTTAAGACATAGGTCGCATTTGAAAAGATCAGATATGTATCGGATTCAGGACCACATAGCCAAGTGAACTTGGTCACATTAGAAAAAAATCAGATCATTGTTCAGGCTGTCATGAAAATATCAGATACATGTCACGTTTGGGCAAAAAAAAAAAACTCGGATTTGGGTCACTTCAGGCTGCTGTGTGAACGTAGTCTTAGAAAGCAGAGTTGCTCAATACATGAATCTGACAAAATACCACTTTGGGCATGGTCTTGATGAAGGAATAGTATCATAATATAGTTAGAAGCTAAAATGTAAATTTTTGCATGACATATTTAAAACCGGTCCCCAAAAATAAAATTCTTGATTAAAAAACAAACTGAAAATAGATTTTATTAAGAGAGGACTTTTCCTCACTGTAATATGTCTATTTGTCTGTTCTACTATTGAAAGACCATTGCCAAGTTAGAAAGACAAGAAAGTAAACACAATGTTTTTATTGAAACAGTTTACTGATAAATGACAGATGGTTGCTGTGAAACTGCCATGTTCAATCTCAAAAATCATGGGCTAAAAAGTCATACGTGGTACTTAACACTGAATAGCAAGAGAATCCATGCTTCAGAGCAGACACTCAGATCACAAAGAAATCAGGCAAAATGCCCTCTTGATTTCAATAAAAAATATTGATTTTTTTTCCCACTCTATCCATCTTTACAAGGTACAGATTTGTTCACTTTTCAATTATAAAAACAGTTAATACTGATTGTGAAACAAATAAATTTACAAAACATAATAATAATATTAATAATATTTCTTTTAATATTAACAACAATAACAAACAATAGTAACAATAATAATTAAATTTAAAAACAAAAAGTAGAATGAAGGAAAACAAGAATTGTTGCATCTTTTGCCCACACAAACAGCAATGTTTTTTGTTTTTTTTGAAAAAAAAAATCAAATTGCATTTAGAGCTACCTGACACAGTTACACACAAACACAGTATCAGGTCGTTGAGTATTTCTCATTGCCATTTACAGTGTTATGGGCACAAAGACAAGACAGTCTCCAAACCATTCATTCATCCGTCTCTTCAGGAAGAAACTACAGAAATCCCTCAGGCCAAGCCAGGTTTAACGGACCAACAGTGGTCGTGAAAATGTGCCCGTATCCTCTGGCACACAGGGTGGTAAATTAAAGAACCACTGTCAATGTTTCAGCATTTGGAAGAAGGGAAAAATCTTCCTGGCGAGAGGAACTTATATCCGTTGCCGGCAGGCAATCGGATAGGACGAGCACCAGGGCTACTGCTTGTGGAAATTGTTGGCGAAGGGGCAACTTTTCTTGGGTTGGAACAGTGGTGTCCATTGGAAGAATTCTTGGTACCGCTATCCAGTGACTGCAGTCCCAGCTCCCGCAGCTCCAGGCTGTCTTGGGGGTCATGAGGGGAGCAGTGCCGTGGGGAAAGGTTCAGAAGGCTCAGTACATCTCTATTGGCAGGAGCAATAGGCCCGGAGTTGCTGTGGATGGCTTTAATAGGACCTAGATGCTGCTGCTGTTGACCTGCAGCATTAGTCCAGAATGTTTTCAGGTTGTGGATAGCTTGGACTTTTTCATCGATGACCCCTCTTCTTAGCCTATCGAGGTCTGGTGCATCTGCTGATGTAGAACAGGCAGATCCTGTGGAGGAGTAGGACAGTGCAGGAGATGGAGCACTGTCAGCTGGCGACTGGTGTCCAGAGCTGGGGGACACATTACTCGGAGAACGGGAGATGTGGCCGCTGTAAGGAGAGCTTGGGTACTTCAGTTTGAACTGAGCGTGGCTGTCCAAGGTGGGTGAAGGATGGCTACCGTCTTTTTGGGAAAACTCAGAGACCGCAGGGCTGTTGTATCCAGAGCTAACCTTTTGTAGGGAAGAAGAACGGGAGGGGGGCTTGGGTTTTGGGGAGGACTGAACTCGACCACTGGCGCTGCTGTTAGGGCGGCTGAATGCACTAGTTTCAGAAGAGCGGAACGCGCCGCTCCGACCTGAGGTCGCAGCTGGACTATTTCCACCATCTGCTCCAGCCCGCTGAAGGCTGCTCACGGCTCGTAAGTGGCTGTGAGTTTCCTCCAGAATCTTCTGGGCAAGTTCTTGCGGATCAAGGTGAATTGGTTTCTCTTCCTGAGACTTGACAGTACTGTCTGTCTCAGTACTAGACTGGTCAGATTCGCCTGTATCTGAGCTGCTCACCTTACCAACCTTCTGGAACGGTGAGTTTGGGCTGGGAACAAGAGAGGTTTTCACAGGAGACGTTGGGGTGCTGACACTCCCCCGTGATGACACTGAGACCGTGTAGCCTCTCCCTGCTCCCGTGGAGCCTCCAACCCCTCTGCCTCCTCTGTGGTGTCTCTGACTGTGGCCTGGTGGTAATGGCAGAGAGTCACAATGGCTTCCCAGTGGCTCGCTGCTGATGATGGAGAACCCTTCATATTCCTCATCATCGCCTCTTGTTCCTGCTCCTGCAGCAGCCGCACCATGCGGAGAAGAGCGACTGCGTGGAACATGTGGGTGTTTGTGAACAGTGTAGTGTGCAGTGGCGCCACCTCGTTGTCGATGACTAAGGAAATCACAGTCTGACTTAGAGGCAAAACTCATCGAAGATGTTACAGAGCTGAGGCTGTAGACAGAGATGGCATCTGATGCTTGATTGTCCAGGCAAGGTGGAGAGAAGGGAAGGCTAGAGTATCCCACTGGCAATGGGTTGGAGACAGACTGAGCAGAAGCTAAAGACTCAAGGGAAGATGAGCTGTCCAGGCTCAGGCGCTTGGGCAGTTCTGTAGAGTCTGAAAAGAGAGAAAAAAAAAAAAAATGGATGCATGCATAAGGTTATAAAATAAATTAACTGAAAGGAAATTTCAAAGTATTCCTATAACAACCTAAGGCTGCAAATTTTACAATCAAACAAATAAACAAATTTACCAAACAGCGCCAGCAGAGACTGGAGAGCAAAGTGCAAGGTGCGGCGGTTAGCCAGCTTGCCCGTCTTTAGCACCACTTCTTCTTGTCCTACCTCACATAAATCGAATCCTGGAGACAGAAAATAACAGCAAATTGTCCTGTAAAAAAATCATATGCAGCAGTAACTCCATGTACAACTTAATGTATTGAGGGTGGGTGAACAGAGGAACTTTAGAAAACATAGTTATTTTGATTTCTTTTTCAGCAAATCATTTTAATAAAGAGTTATCTCTATTCATTTGGATGATTATAGATCACAGCTAATAGAAAAACACTAAATTCAGTTTCTCAGTTTTAATACAGAAATACTGTCAGCACTTAAAAGCCACTGCAGCATGATGTATCCAAGGCAAACTTCTGAACCAGAGAAAGTGTCGTACCAGGGTTAGGAGGAGCCTAAGGTCCAATGTACGTCTTCCTCGGTCATTGATGATTTATGGAGACATGTTACCTTGTCACTATGTTTTTATGAGGCCCAAAGTCAGGGCAGACGTCTATCAGGGGATTTTATAGCATTAACCTATTTTTCCACCAGCACTTTTCCCCAGCCCAGAATTCTAAAAGTACCAGTAGCCTAACAAATTTAAAGATTCGACTGTGTTTGCTCAGTTTGATTGGAAATCAAACTTTCCTAACCTTAAACCATATAGATAATTTATTCAAAATAGTCCAGACGGGGGCGTGCTTCAATAGCACAGTGGTTAGTGCACACAATCCATATACAGAGGCCTTAGTCCTTGACGTGGCCGACCCGGGTTTGAATCCGACCTGTGGTCCTTTGCTGCATGTCTCTCCCCCTCTCACACCCCCTTTCCTGTCAGCCTACTCTCCAAAAGAAAAAGCAAGCCTCTAGTTCCGTAAATACTCAAATAAAAAAAATAAAAAACCTAGAGTAAACACTGCAGTCATACGACGGAGTATTAGGGCCAAGCTAGAGTTTTTTAAAAAATGTTTTATTTTGAGAATAAAGTCGTAACATTACGAGAGTAAAGTTGTAATATTATGAGAATAAAGTCATCATTCAACAACCAGTTTCAAAAAGAAAGCTTCAAGCTCTGACCTGCATATGATGGCCGACCAGCAACACCAATCAGCAACCTGAGTCCATTTTGAAATACTGCCCAACTTAATGCCAGTTTGCTAAAAGATTTCCTTGTTTGTCAAACCGGAGCCAAAGTATAACTTCACATAATGCTTGGCATTCCTCATTTCAGGGTAGACAGTGCTTCTTGTAAGAGTCGTCATAAAATACGACTTTATTCTTGTGATTTTATTCATTTTCTCGTTTTGACTTTTTTCTTGTAATTTACAAATGTATTCTCTTAATGTTACGACTTTATTCTTGTAATTTTATGACTATTCTCGTTGCAACTTTTTCTTGTAAGTTTATTACTTTATTCTCGTAATTTTACGACTTTATTCTTGAAATGGTAAAAAAATCTCTAGCCTTACCCTAACACTCTGTCGTACAGTCGAACACCTAAGCAGGACCACATATGTATTCATTCATCACTTGATGCAAAAATAGCCTCAACCTAGTATTGGGTGAAGATGCTATACAGGACATGGGCATTCTGTTCAGGAGAGCTGACATTTTTTTACCAAAATCCCCTCTATTTCGGATATAGAATTTAAGGTTTTCATTAGTTGGAGGTCACAGTCAATCTAATTAATAGAAGTAAATAGTTCACATACATTACCAAATGCCATCAATGACATAATGAACAAGCTTTACATTGTTTTCTATTTTATTTGTATTACATTTTTGTATAAATGCAAACATTGTTTATATTCTATATGCAAAATGGTTTTGCAGATACAGGTCAACAGTCGACTCACCAAGAGCAGCCAGAAATTCATGGCATCCAGGCAATCTCCAGAGCTGAACACTAATGGACACCTGGATGGGCAGGAGGGAAAAGTCCTGCTCTTTCTCTCCTGTCTGGAGTTGGACTAGCACCTGGTGCAGCTGGTGAACAAAGAAGAAAAGACTATGAAATTTAAGAATTTTATAACATCCTGAAATATGATTTAACTAGTAACTTGAATATCCTTAATGTTAAGATCAACACTAAGCTGCTGATCATTATATTCAAATCTCTTTATGATCGTCCATTGAAGCTATTCCAGAAAAAAAAAAACGTAATGAGCAACAAAAATAAACAACAAAAATTATCTAGAAATAAGTAAAAATTTCTTAAATTAATTGTATTCACCCTTAATTTGAGTAGGTAAATGAGATAGTTTGCCAATGGAATGAGTAATTATACTCTTAAAATAAGATAATAAGATAATATGCACTTGAAATAAGACAATGCAATTGTGTTATCTTATTTTAAGTGTAAATTGTCTTGTTCCATTGGCAAAATGTCTCTTTTACCTCCTCAATTCAAGAACAAATGCACTTATTTTAAGAAAAAATGACTTATCTAGACTTAGATTTTTTGCAGTGAATTATATTTCTTAGTAAATTAGATTAAAAAACAACTTCAGAGAATTAGAACTCAAAGAAATAAACCTTTGTGGGAATGTTCACGAGGACTGTGAGAAGACTTGCCCGTTTTGTTTAGGGATTACATATCTAACAACAGAGGAAGCTTTGTCGGTGTGGAGTAACTGTGCAGGAGGAAAGAGTGAGCCTGGACTTATACATCACGATTTAATCCCTGCAACTACCCCGACATTTTCTTTGACCTGCAATAACCCAGGACTGAAATCCTTTAGTGGTTTAAATCCAATAAAACAAAATAAAGAGAATGGAAATTGAAAAAAAATACTGATTCTGAATGTAGCCATGCAACCTAACAACGTCAGATTTAAACAATTTAATTGCAACTTCTTTACAAAGTCAGCCTTAATTGTGTTTCAATAAAAAGGTACAATAAAAAAAGGAAATGGGTTTAGAGTATTGAAGCAGAGCAGAGTGAGATGCAGTACAAGCAGGAGAATGCTCACTTACCATGGCCACCATATTTTTAACAGCCTTCAGACCACAGCGTGGGAGCAGGGAAAAGAGAATAAGTAATGTTTTAATGCATGCACAAAGTTTGCAGACAAAGATTAAAAAGGTTCAGTCATAAGAAGAGAAGCAGCAAAAAGAAATGTAAAAAATATTAACAGTTGAGGTGTAATCAGTACACATTGGCCAGTTAAAGAATGTTTCATATTTTCTACACCAAAACTGAAAAATATCCTAAATGCATTGCTTCTCAGTCCAAGCATGCGAGTGCTACACGTGACACATGTACAGGAAAGAAACTCTGCTGTGTAACAGTTTTTCTACTGGTGTGGAAGAGAGAAAAAACCTGCATTGAAGCCTGTGCTGCTGGTTAGGCTTATTTGCAGCAGATTAGGATACACAAGGATTTGCTGTTTCATTAGTGTGTATTTGTTACATAACTTTGTGTGGGCACTGATGTCTTTCTGACACTTTAACAGCATCGAAAAGTGACGATAAAGAAGTAGCCTTGATCTAATAGTACATGTTTTTTTCTACATTTTGTCAGATTAAAGCTACTTTCTAAATATAATAAAATATATTAACATGGCTACTGAAAACCACAAATGGCCCGTGTTATGACTTTTTTTTCTTTTCTTTAAACCCTCACAGAAAGTCCAGATTTGTAAATTGTTGTGGTAGGATTAGAGTTTGTAAAATTTTTTGGATGAAAAACAGAACAATATGCGACATATCCAAAGCATGGGAGCCTATTAAAGAATTTTTAATAATTTTCTCTCACAGTGTCAGAGTAAATGCGGCCGCAGATATGATCCCTTTCAGGTTTAAATATGTAAAGTGAAATGAAGAAAAAACTTAAAAGAAGTAAATGCTTTTGCAAGGTACTGTTCTTATTCAGTTCAAAAGGATGCATGTCATTTAATACCAAGATCAATTTCATATGGTGCGTTTGTTTGAAGCAGCAGGCTTTTACCCGGTTGATGAGCTGCTCTCCTGCCTCTGAAGCTGTGATGAGTTTGCACAAAGACTGGAGAGCTGGAGGCGGCAGACCTGAGGGATGGGAACAAAGGGAAATCATTGTTATTCATACAAGAAATTCATCCTTAAAATTAAGCAGTACCTGATTTGAAATGACAGAAACTTAAACTAACAGATTTCATTTATCAATGAAACAGACATGAAAATGAATTACTCAACATAACGGTCAGTTATGTATTATTTATATTTTCCCATTTTCAAAATGATTTTTATTCTCCATTTGCACTTTGAAAATTTAGAAGAGAAACATAACAAAGAAGCAACAGAGCACATCCTGAATCTGCCTGAGCTGTCTCCACATACCGAGCAGTGATTGTAGCGTAGTGCTGCACTGCTGGAGCCTGTCTCCTGGGTCAGCAGTGGGAAAGAAAACTGCAGCAGGAAGACCGGTGCCTGCAGAGTCGAGACGGAAGCCCACAGCTGTCAGCAGGGCCTGCCATCCAGGGACCCCACCGACCTTGTTCTCCACGCTCTGCTGTGATGTATACATGGAATTACGCTGGCCGTTCTGTATCCTCTGAAGAGATTTCTCCACCTGGAGAGAGAATAACAGCCATGCGTCAGTTTGTTCATGTGCTGCTGGTTGTCACATTTTGTACTGTTTGTGCTGATATCTCACCAGATGAAGTAAAACTCTCAGAGCATCGCGAGCTCGATCGGGATACTGCAAAATCTCAGCCAAGGCTTGGCCAATAAGGGAAGATGGGCTGTTTAGCTTCACATCATTGCCAATTAGCATATATCCTACAGGGGGAATAAAGCAAGGTGAAGACGTCATTTTATGATCATTATTTCTGTTTGACTACAACTAAATTAATGCATGAATAAAATCTCTAACCTGCCCAGTTGGAGGGATGAGAATACTGCTTGCTGCTCTGCACAGTCTTCATGGCATCTGCAAGAGCTGCACTAGCCTTGGTCCCATTCAGCAGAGCAGAATAGAACGCGTGGACAAAAACCTTGGAGGCCGCAACAGGTACAGGCCACAGGGACACCAGAACACACTGAGCACCAGCAGCCAGGAAGGCTCTGGTTAGTCCCACAACACCATCTGCTGTCACCTTGCTGCTAGACTCTTGGTACGACCTGCAGACACAGTCACACAGAAGCAAATAATTGATGATTTTATATGTTTTATACAATACTGACATAAACATAGACCCTGTTTAAAGACCTAGACTTTTTCATGATTTAATTTGACAAATATAAACTTAAATGTATGTAAATAATTAATGAAGAAAAACCTCTGTATTCAGAACTTTTTACAGCAATGTCCTTAAATCAACCCAAGGAAACATGTATTTTTTCTAATCTGAGTACAAAAACAGACTTCTGTAAAGGCCTCAGAGTTTTCATTGAGAGCATTAGTAAACAAACGGCTTTGTGGGAATTAAAAGCAGATTTAGCAAGCAACTCACAAAGCACAGCTCAACACCAGATCTAAAAAGAAGAAGTGAATGCCACAACTGCAAACCTTTAAAGACATGGCTGTGCAAGAGGCACATTTATCACAGACACAGCTAGGAGGCCTATGGGTAGTTTTTAGAACATTTTTAAAAACGCGTCACATTCCTTTCAAATAATAATTAAATTCAAGTTTTCTGTTGGTTTATATGAAACAGATGTTGTACAATTTTTGGTTTTAGTGCAGCTAAATGTGGAAAAGTTCAAATGGTATAAATGCAACTGCAAGGCTCTGCAGGTCTCCACACCTACCCCAGCACTACCAGCTTGACAGGCAGCCTCAGGTCCAAGATGTCTGCCGCTGTCAGCAGAAACTCCTGCAGGGGCGGACTGTCACAGATACTCTCCACATCGCTGTTGTCATCCTGCATGCTGAGAGACTCTGGGATGGTGTAGCCGCTGCCAACAGAGCCCTTCCTCCCTCGACTGCCGCTGCCTCTCCTTCCACTCGCTCCTCTGCCTATCGTTCCCACCCCAACAGTGGATCCTGACCCGCCAGGTACACATTCTGGGTTTGGGGTAAGCACCAGAGCAGCCAGTTTCCAAGAAATGTGGGTGGCAAAATGAGCACACTCAGCCTGCGTGAGGGTTCCCATCACCCTCTCCTTAGTGGCAGATGAACCAGTAAGAGGTTGACACCCCAGCAGCTCTGCAACCATAAGAGCTTCTTCCTCAGCGGTGGGCATGGGTCCCCAAAGCCAGCGGTCCATCACAGGTGAAGGCAGTCTAGGATTTCCAACCACTGCTGCCATGGATACGCCACCACACGGAGCTGGTCCAGAACGCCGCGAGTGAGTCTGCGTGAACAGCAACACAGTTTATGTTTCTGCACAATAACTTGATACTCAGATATATAGACTTTAAAACACATGATTTCATTCAAGTAAACTAATTGAGAAGTCCAACCTTTGCACTGAATCCAAGGCCATGGATGGAGGGCACAGCGATGAGGCTGAAACGCTCATACAGGTATTCATTAGAGGAGCTTCCTTTCAGCAGAGCAAACGGGATGAGGTACAGCTCTCCCTCCAGGACCATCACCAGCTGTCTATGTCTGCCAACAGGCCCGCTGGAGTGCATCAGACCCTGCCAGACAAATGAAATGACAATAAAAAAAAAAATCGATATAAAAATGATTGTCAGTTTATGGTGATTGTTTTTCTCTTAGGGCTTTTACAGCTTGGTTAACTCTTATAATTATAGGATGCAGCAAATGACAGAGCGGCAGCACTTACCCCCTCCATAGGTGCGATGAGTAAATCGTAAAGTGCCCGCAGTGGAGGTTTGCCAAGGTTTGTGGAGCGTCGAGGCAGGGAAGAGTTACCATCTTTGGCAGGAGACATGGTGTTACTGAAGAGGCTGGTCATGCTCTGGCAGCTCCTGAACAGACAGCACAAAAAGCAACAGAGTTTTTATCTGGTATGTCTTACCGTAACACTGCAGCTAGAAGACTGTTTATGGAAATGTCTCATCTTATGTTTTTGATTTAAGTTTCTTCTTTTTATTCAGAAAATGAAACCAAAGAGTGTGCTGAACTTCCTAGGCTCCCTCAGAAGTTTACTTCATTGTGTTTGAAGGAAACTCCCACTAATTGTTTTGCTGGAACAGTAAACTAGATCTTTGGGTCCATAGATCATCTGAAGGGCTCTTGGTAGCGGTTCTGTCCACCTGAGCTTTGTGGATCTCTGGAATAAATAGGACCATGTTCTTTGTGGTACTTTTTGGTATTGAAGCAGAAGTATGGGATCCCATTGGTGCTTGGAAGCATTTTCTCATCCTTGAATAACTAAAGCAAGAATTGTGTCAGCACTCTCAGCCCAAAGTCAAGTTAGCTGATAGGAGTTGCTTTGGACAGGAGGGTGTACAGTTTGCAAACCTCAGGGCTTCATCTTTGCTTACATGTGGCTCAGATGGGTCTGTAAATCCTGATTTCTTGTGTGCATTAGAACAGTTTGCTACTGCAGGAGTTAAAATACCTGTTATGTCATTCACTAGTGATGCAGGATGAACAGAGGAGGGATTGACAGAGTGAGGGACACAGCCAAAATCAACTACTGTCTAACTGCTACACTTAGCCTCAGAGACAAAAGCCTGAGACTTTGTCATCTGGGAGGAGAATGAAGTTAAACATCTACTCCTCTGTAATAACTAGTTTGTCTTTGTTATCTTCAGATGGGGCTTCCCTATGGAAATTCCTTCTAATAGAAAACCTCGGGGGCAACATAGAACTTGTTTCAGGAATCATAAACTCCTTATTGCCTGCCACTTATCTGGGAGTTACCAGAATGGGCTGGAAATATGTTCATGCAAATAAGGATGGCAAAAACTTATCTAAAATGAAGTAAAATGTTCTTAAAATAAGTATATTTGCCTTTTATTTAGGCCCTAAAAAGAAGATA
>NW_015151483.1:257570-262832 GCF_000732505.1 Cyprinodon variegatus | reverse complement strand
AGGCTGCCATATGATCCCAAACTGTGAAAAAAACAAGGTTCTGCAAAGAAAACACAAAAAAACCAAACTCAAATATTTGGTATTCAAATTGCTATGTGAGCATAAATACACACTCTCCTCTTTTTTGCTCTACCATCATGCCTATGTAATTTTTTTCTAGGTAAAAAGAAGGATAGATGAGCTGGCAACTCTCAACAGCAGAAAGCTAAATATGTGTTTTATGCTTTAAGCAACATTCAAGTGAAGCAAATCTTAAATTAGACAAGAGTATACGATGTTAAATACAATTCATGCTCATCCTACTGAAACTTTAATACAGTCATAAAGAGCTCCACTAGATGGCAGCCTTGCACTTCTGAAGAACTCCAAGACTGGAACTCTTCTAGAGTTATATATATATATATATAATATTATATATATTATTCCTAATATCCAGGCAAAAATCAAAGCAATGCATTTACTGCGCTACAGTTTTGTAAAAAATAGTTGAAAGACCCTTCTTTTGCAGCATATCTATGGTGTGGTGGAGATTAAAGCTCCCAGCTCAGCCCCACCAACACCCTGCACTCTGAGAACTGTGCTAATGGTTGCCTAGGGGTTAGAAACCTTCAGCTTGGCCCTCTGGGTTAAAGCTTTATGTCTGAACTTGTCACTAACTCCATCTGCTCCACTAGAGTGTCCTCCGGAACCATGCCAACAGACATCTATCCTGCCCTTCTGGTAGCCTCAGGCCACAGACTTCCCTCCAGCTTCTCAGCTCTCCGTCTCTCTCTCTGAGGCCTTGGCGTAAGCCTCGATAGGAAAGCAAAACAATCATTTGTTAGCCTGACAGGAGCAAAGACAGAGGAGGGAAGGTAGAAGCCAAGTGAAGGTGTGGAGTGCAGAGCAAAGCAGTGAATTTAAAAGACAACAGGCAACGAGGCTGAAGGTAAAGACCGAATTCACTGCCTAAGCCACAACCCAAAGGATCAAAAGGCTGAAAATATTTCACACACTGACCTATTTTCATACTCGGTAAATAAAACAATATGCTTGTTCTTTACTAAATGATTCATTAAAAAACAAGGCTTCATACTTTATCTGGGTTTAATGTTTTATTAACTGCTTCATGAAGATCATCAAACAACCTTGTGATATGTTGACGGTCTATAAAGACCTTTATGCTCTGATCGGATTAGACAGACTTTCATCCTCACCTTGCCATACTAATCCATTCAAGCCACTCTGTAAAGATTAGAGATAAAAGAGGGAAACTGACAAATCTTTTGTTATCCTCACTGCTTTATTTCTGAGCCAACGTTATAATAACAGTATTCATTTACAAGGTATTGAAATTTATGCCCAGAAGTGGTCTGCTGGTTGGAGTTTAGCAAGTTTTTCATTTGAGAAACTCCATTGGTAATCAGCTGGTGGGAAACTAAAACAAAAATCTCCTTTAAGTATAATTGAACAGACCACATACATTTACCACTGCAACAGTTTTCAGTGCCGGCGGTTCCTCTGATGGAATATGATGCATTTATTACCTGCATCAGTAATATGTCTTTATTTTTTCCATGTAGGCACGTCCCCCAGTCATTTATGGTGCTACTTAAAGCAAAGTGGATCTGTTTTTCTTTTAAAGCGTCTAGTTATTCTACTACAGAAAAAACTGCAATAATAAAAATCTGTTAGCAAACTCATAGTCTAATGGCTTCATCTGCTAGACTCCTTCTGCAGCCTACAGTATGTGTTGCATGTGAATGGCTTCACACTCAGGCAACACATAGGCTGCAGACTCCAATTAGAAACGTTAAAATGCCCTGTATCCCAAATGCTAATAAGATGCTTCACATTAAGGTTGGACAATTTATTTCATCTGCAATGCAGCTGCAATAGTTTAAATTAACAACTTTACAAATCACAGAGGCACTGATTTTTTTTGTAAGGTTACATGCAAAAATTCTAAGACAAATCACTTCTCACTTCAGCCCTTTGGTGGCAGTAATACACTTAAAGTGGGTCTGGCGCCACACAGAATGTTATAGAGAGTTGCAGCTTGCACGCAGATCAGTGCATGCAAGATAGAACAAAACTGTTTCCCAATCAGCTGTAAAGAACAGCTATTGTCTTTAATAACATTTGAATCTAAACAGATTCAAAATTACTTATTTTAGTTACACCTTTGTGCAAAACATGTTATGCAAAGAGCAATTATTGCTTGTGGTTACTGTAGAGTAAAACAAAATTAAAATCAGTATTTGTTAAAAAAAAAAAAAAGAAAGATACAAAAACCAACATTATATTATTTTTAGTAAAATCTCCCAGTTTAAAATGTGAACTTCCCAATGGTTTTGTCTTTCCCTGGAGTTAAGCCTGCAAACTGCAGAGCTGTGTGGTTTCTCCTACACTGTGTGACCTTGGAGCTGCTCTTACTACAAATAATTAAAGATTTATCCTAACAAGCCGGGTTTCTAAGGCTGCAGAATAGGTTGAATAAATCACTAAAAGATTTAATAATATGAGGCAGTAAATAAGAACTTCTTTTAAGTTTTAATTTTGAGACAGTTGTTAATTATTTCAAGAATATTTGGCAGAAAAGTCCTATCTGCTGGTAGAGTGAAGCTATTTCCAGGTTCACACAAAAATAAAAAATAAAAAAGATCTGTCTTGTAAAGTGATTAATAACTAGGTAATAGAGGATTTGAGTCAATTTAGAGATTTTTATTGATAGCGAGTTTATGGGTAAATCAATGCTTGATTTTACCAAAACAAATTGTATTGTTAAGAGAGTGAAATGAGCCTGGTTCTGCTTGAGGTTTCTTCCTGTTAAAATTTAGTTTTTCCTCTCCACTGTTGCTACACGCATGCTTAGTGTGAGGGATTGCATCTGAGTCAATGAGTCGATGCAATCAACTGGTTTTCCTTAGATAGAAAACTTTGAATAATTTGACTGTATGATCTGGTGAACTGTAAAGTGCCTTGAGATGACATGTGTTGTGAATTGGCGCAATATAAATAAACTGAATTGAACTGAAATATTTCATTGATGCAGAAATGAAAAAAAAAAATGGTTTATCCCCATTAATAATGCTGTGATAAAGATTAGAACTGACACAGATCTGTGTTCAGAAATTGATGAAAAAAAGAAAATCCGTGATCAGAAAAAGTCTAATTTCAACATTTTATTCCCTCTGATTTTTCTCCCTAATAACGATTTGTGTTAAAAATTGCTACAAAATGTCAACACACAAAAAAAAAAAAAAATGGAACAAAGGCAAAGAAAGCCTTAGAAAGCACACTAATGGGGTAAAGACAAACCTCAAGGGAAAGGTGTTGAAGAGTTTTCCTCATTTTCTTTGGTTTATGTATTATGATAGAATACAGACTCCTTAACATGTTCAGCTTTATAATTCAACATTCTTTGAGGCTCGAAAGAATGAGAGGATTATTACCAGCAGCCCATTAAAGGGGCCTAATGAGCACAGAGACTCAATTAAAGCTGGAATTACCCCTTCATCAAAGAGCAGCTCAACTGTGGACTAGGACAGGGAAAATATGACCCACCCTCACACGCACACACAGAAGTGCATTTACTCCCGATAGGCACTACCTATCAATGCAATGTACACGAATAGTCTGGGTTCAGCTAACAAATCACATGCTGAACAGGACAGTGATGGACATTTAATAAGTCTGCACAACAAACATAGACAGCTCAAACACTGGCCTCGCTGATGTCTGGGAAAAAGGACGCGCACAAATGTGTGCACATAGATGAACATCCACACACAGAGCTCCATCAGAGGGAGTTGATAAGGGCTTTAGCAGCTTGGCTCTGCTCCGTCTATTTAATAAGGAGAATTCACATGCTGCCTCCGCGCCGGCAAGACAATGCCAAAGAGACTCCTTTCACAGATGAGCCACAATACCCACGAATCTCCTTACCCAAGGACATATTTTTAATCCTTCTTGTTTTATGAGGAAGAGGTTTTAAGCCGAATTTGGTGATTAAGTCAGAGAGCGCTGGAAATGTTCTGTTGATGTGCAACCACCTCCTACCTGTTGAACAGGTTGTTTCTGGACACCATGCGAAGGAAGCCTGTTGGGTCGGTAACAGAGTTGAGCTTGTTGTTGAGTTCTTCAAACTGTTGGTCCAGAAAGTCTCCCGCCTCGCTCTCTGTCTCGCTGCTCGAGCAACCCCTGAAAGAGACGGAAAGAGATGAGAGTCAGAGAGTTTCTCAGCCGTAAAAAAAAAATATTGGCAGGCAAAAAAATAAACCCTCTCGAGCACAGAAGACAATGCGGAGAATGACATTGTTTCTTTTGCAGTTAAATAAACTCCACACACTCCTGAACTGCCATAAATACACACTATTCAACCCACACTCTTGGCCCAATTTCCCAGCCTTGAGCCGACACCCAGATGATAAGCACAGTTAAATCCTTTCATTATAATGCTGGTAATGCTGATCTAGTCCGTGGGGAGTCAGCCGCCCCCTCCACACTCTTCTTACCCCCCCACCATTTCTGTCTTCATGTCTGGATCTTTTCCCCGATGTACCAAGAGTTTTAAAACAAGCAAAATTTTAGCTTTTATCTCTGTTAAGACATGTGGAAAACCTTCTCAGCAGAAGAACCTGAAAACACCAAAACACATTCGTTGGATGAAGATAAATCAAACTGTTCCAAGGTGCATGCATATAAAAAAAAAAAACACTACTTATTCAAAGAGGTACTGTTCATATTTAAAGATAATTTATACATATCCAACTGTGAAAATCGTTATCCTTCATCACCACAGGATATACTGTTAAGAACAAAATTATGATTCATTTAATCACTGCTCTTATTTGAGGCAGATTGATTTTCAAGCTCAAGGTGTTCTTATAGCACCTTGAAAACATCTATCTTGAAGATATGATACCACAAGGTGCTTCATGTATCAGCTAAAGAAAATCATTTCTACTTTGGACATATCTATCATATAAAAGTTAATAATTGTCAACTAAGAGACTGCACCAATGCGAGCAGCTGTTTTTTATTAGTACAATGGGTGAAAAACTGCAGCTTCCTGCAGTTGGTTTGAGCTAAATAATGTCTAAATGAATGGGGAAGGTTCTAAAAAGCCATATCAAACATCTTCATTCAGAACAGTACAACAATTATTAAACAATTATATGCTATAGTGTTAGATAGAGATGTCCCGATCCAGGTTTTTGCACTTGCGATCCGATACCGATACCGATATTGTTTTTGGACTTCCGATCCGATACCGATACC
>NW_015151483.1:234129-256341 GCF_000732505.1 Cyprinodon variegatus | reverse complement strand
TTTTTTTGCCAATATCGGCGTCCCGATCCGATACGTGGATCGGATCGGGACAAGCCTAGTGTTAGAAGTGACGTGTGTAGTAGATGTTGATGGTGTGAGAGGGAAAAACACCAAAAACATCAGCAAGAACATTGGCATTCCCAGTGGCAACATGTCAAGGTGGGCTGCTGGAATCTAGCAGGCTGTTTGTCTGCCTGGTTTGCTTGTCTGTCTGGTTTTGTGGTACACTGGCTTAATCACATTGTTATTGGATGTAATGAGCATCAAACTGAAGGTTTTCAATTAAGGCAACAATAAGAGATTATGTCAAAAAAGCCTCACTTCCCTTTGTCCGTATTTGTTTTGCACACATTCTCTTACCACTTCACTTCCACCTCATTCACTTAAGTCTCCAGTCATTTCAGAGTGAAGCAGTCCCTTTGTCTGCACTCCAGATAGTGAATGGGCTGGTAAGTGGTGCCATATTGTGCCCATCCAGGCACAGTGGTGTGTGTGCAACTTCCCTTTGGAGTAGAAAATGAGCTGATAATGGTGCAGGAGGGCCAAGCTGCTTTGGCGTTTGAGAAAGGCACAGGGCGCACCAGCTGGGCACTATGCATCAAATACCAACTAGAGAAGCTTCAAAACGGATGACAGTGGGCGACTTTAACTTTCAATCCCACACTGCTGCATCTTCCATCTCCCTCAGGCTGCTTCCCCTGTCGTGTGTTTGGTCTTTATTTACCAACCTTGGCTTCTTTGACTCCTTCCTATTGATTTTATCGCCTCTTCTCAGTCTTTTACTGCTTCTGATTCTCAGAGTAACCCCCTTTATCTTTTGCTTCACTTCTGATGCACTATTTGTCAGGCGGACTCACCATCCATTGCAATACAAAGAGCCATTATTCCATCTCATTTATTTCCTCGGAGCAGGGAGGGGGACTCTTTCAGGCAGGTGGTGGGGAGCCTGTCATCCAAGAATTCAGTGGCGCAGAATAAGACTCTTTACACACAGAAGCATGATAAAATGACCATTCAACTGGCTCTGAGGATACAAATGTTACATTTTGGCTACAGCTTGGACAGAAAATCATTTGATTTCACTTTTTACAAATAAAGCATGTTAATCTGTGATTGAGAGTTCATTAAAATTCAATATTCCAATGATACAATGAGGAGTTTTACACCTGTGTTTTCAAAAAGCAATGAGTGATACAGCATTCTATAAAGCAATGAGCAAATGATTTAGATAAAATGTTTAAACTGCATTATTATTTACTCAATTGTGTCCATGCCTGTCCTAGCAGTAGCTTGGATGAGGAGTTGTTGCAAAAAAAAAAAAAAAAAAAAACAGAATGAGAGGAGAGTATTTGTCCATTTATTTAATTAAAGTAGATGGATTAAGTGGAGAGATTCTCAAATGGAGAGCTGTAGTCCAGGTCTAGACCCTAAAGTAGTTTGAAATGAACCCATAGAAGTTGTCCAATGCAGCCCAATATAGTTTTAATGTACATAATTTTTTATGTTTAAGAGAATCTATTCTAAACGGTAATATACTAAAGGTCAGGACTTAAAAACAAAACCCTTCATGTGTGATAGAAAGGTTTTTTCCAGCATGGTGGAAGTCCTTCAGGTCTGTGTATTGCGGATAATGTGCCTCATGAGTTTAGTGAAAGTGGGGTTAATCAAACTTGACACTAAAGAGTTACGATAAAAATTCAACACAATATTAGAGGAGTTAAACCAAGTTTAAGGTTTAGTTGATATTTGTCAATTTTCTAGAGAAGGATCCGGCACACTTTCCAATAATAACTTCATATGCAAAAAACATAATGTGGAAATGAGAAAGCTAAATCTCAAGGAACTACATCTGTACATTTACATTAGGCAGAAAAATTGTATGTTTTATATTGTATATAGCTATAGATTCTGTATATATATATCTAATATGTCTGCATCATCAACACCAAGTCAAATTCCTTTTAGTGCAAACCTACTTGGCAATAAACTTGATTCTGATTCTGAGAACAGGTTCTCTAAATGATTGATAATCCTAAGCTTGTTGCCAAATAAGTTAGAACAAACATCTTGTTCCCAAAGAAGATTGATTGGCAAATAGAAGCCTGACTTTGCTATCCCAGTTCTGTCAGGAGTCCCAGCAACATATTGTAAGAAGCATGTAGAAAGATACTCTAAAAATTTAGTGAGTTTTAAAGGCAATTATACAAAAATATAAAGTAAACTTTTCCTTGCAAGTAGGATGAATTGTCAGAAGATGTGCGAATTCACAAACCTCTGGTCAGAAGGCAACAAATGCATTAGCTTTGATACAGAAATGTTCGGAACCAATGAAATGCGGAAATGTGAATGACATCACTACGACCACTAGAGGCGGAAGGCTGAAGCAAAACAAAGATGGCTGCAGCAGTTTTAGCTGGAATATCCTCTATTTCTTTTTGAAAAAAAAAGAGCAAAAGCACATGATTTTTGCCTTTGTGGATGGAAAGATGTCTGCTCGACAGTGGCGGTTCTAGACCAAATGTACCAGGGGGGCCAGGAGGGGGCCAGCGTGTTTTCGTGGGGGCTCAGAAAAGCATGAAATAAAAAAACAGGCCAAGAGATTCAAATAAATTAAGATAGCTGCATAAAGTGAAATTTCTATTCAATTAGGTTTCATAAAAATTCTAAATGTCTTAATAGGTCAATATACATTGAGAATTTAGGAATTTAACTTTTTTTTTTAACTTAATTTAAGTTGAAATTACAGTTTTCTATAAAATCTGAATTAGAATTTAAGAAAAACAGTTAAAATTAGCTGTAAAAAGTAGAGTATTTTTTTTTTACATTTGTCTTGGAAAAAAACATTTAGCAGATGAAAACTGGGATCCTATCTCAATACCACTTATGCTATGTTTTTAAACAGTTAATAAAACAGAATTTGTAAAGAAAAAAATAAAATAGATCCAAAGGATCTATCAGTAACCATGTCTGTTTCAGCGCATATCATCATTAGAATTTCTTTGAGTGTTATGTCTTCAGTACAGGGGCCATAACAGGGGCCAGGACTTGATCTACAGTACAGAGGCCCTGGCCCCCGTTGGCCCCTGTCTAGAACCGCCCATGCTGCTCGATATGGAGGCATGTGCCCCTTAGTGACCCTTACCCAATCAGCTCAAGGAACTGCACTAAATGTCCCTCCCATTTGCCAACACTTTCCCCCGGAGCCTTAGCAGATCGATACTATGTTGAATTCAAATTGAGCTATACCTATCAATCTGGCTTATGCCAGGTTAAAGGAAACTAGCTTTTAAAATAAAAAAAAAATAAATGAATAAGGATTCTCTCTTGTTCTCTGCTTATGCACTTTTATGCACTCCAACCTGACCCAAAAACAGTAACAAATAAATAAATAAAAATCTGTCAACTACAAAGAAAAATGTTTTTTTCAACTTTGTTTTTTATTCATTTATTTATATTTTTTTATTTATTTATTTTTCGTCAAATGAAAACCCTTGCTGTATAGGGTAATTCCCCCTACAAGTTTAATTATCCTGAGATGAAAAGAATGAAAGCTGATGCCATATAAAAAAAAATGCTGAAACAATCAGGGAACTTCAAAAATAGTCACCTTTTATTAAGCTTCTTTAATTCTTCGTGTCTCATCATTAATTTGTGTAGCTGCTTTATCATAAAATACATATTTACCTAGAGAAATGTTTGGAACCAATGAAATGCGGAGACGTGTATGACATCACTACGACAACCAGAGGCGGAAGGTTGAAGTAAAACAAAGATGGCCACACTAGTTTTAGCTGGAAAATCCTCTATAACATTTTTTAAAAAAAGAGCAAAAGCACATGATTTTTCCTTTGCGGATGGGAAGATGTCTGCTCTTTACTTTACTTGTTTTAGAATGCATTTTATGTAATTTATATAGTGATCCTTTAAATAAGTATATAATTGCTACTTTAAATTCTCACTTTCAGCAGAGCGCAGAGCTTAGATACATCAGATTGAACATTTAGAGAAAATATTACATTTTAAAAGAAAAAATATTCAATTCTCTCTTTGCTTGTGAAAGGTAAATTGTACAATATAACACAGTTTTTCAAGTTTTCCCAGTTTCTATGAGAAGAAAGACCAACACACTTGCCCTCAGGTTATTACTCAAAAAGAACTGGGACACCCCAAGTCCTAAGGCTGAACATGCAAAACATAAGGCTCTGATCCCAGGGAAGGGTTAATCGTTCATTCAGATACAAGCATCCTACCTGCTGTAGTAGGATTCCACTCCCAGGGCCTCCCGAGCGCTCGCAATGTGCTGCTCCAGCGAAGAGCCGCTAACCATCCCACCACTACCCCCGTCCTGGAAGTCTGACCCCCCTTCCGACACACCCTCACCGAGGTAAACTTCATGAAACTTCAGGATTCCTGTGAAAATCAGGGCGACAGAACCAAACAAGAATTTTTTTTTTTTTCATTTCATGCCATCTCTTTCTATGTTTTTTCCTGTGAATCGTTCACTACACCAGGAAATGTTTGATCATTTAAACTGAGAGCTGTGGGTAAGGATATTTGCAGCAGTGCATCTGTGAAACCAAATGAATAAAACAAACAAATATTCAATAAAAGATAAGGGTAGGCTGTCTCTGCCATCTGCCGCCTGCTAGATCGGTTTCAAGCGGGAGGAAATCGTTGGGATGGACTGCATGCTATGTGTGTGTTCGCATGTGTCAGATCTGCAAACCTGCAAAAAAATAATCAACTACCAGTTGCTGCATGCAGACGCTTTGGTTTGAATTAAGCGCATTTTACACAAATGTAGAAATCTTAGTTTTAAACCCCCTTTTGTTATTGATGGACCTCTTTAGAGCTGGCCATGTTTGTGTGCCAGCTGGATGCCAGGGGATGCCAGGAAGTGACAGACAGGCGATTAGCGAGCAAGTGGCACTCTCTTTGCCTGGGGTGATATTTAACGCTTTGAAGAGCTACACTGCTCTCTATGGTGTTCTTCCTGCTTACGAGACTACCGCCGGGGGGTCAAGTTCAGCTGGTTGCCTTGGAGCTCCTCTTGATCAAATGTTGAGGGCCTGTGGCTTGGGACATGAGTCACTGCTCTCATTTCCTTTCCTTACAACGGCAGCAAAAGGGACTAAAGTAGAGCTAACAGTATGGCAGCCACAGGAGGCATGTGACATGCATTTTAATTAACCCAGATCTTTCTCTGTTGCCTTAGTTAAAGAAAAATTTGACGAAAGGGGGGAGCAGGGCTTCACCTGGATATCTAGGCATGTTTGTTTTGCTTAAAACATACAGAAATTAGGAAGTGTGCAAAGATTTGCCTTGTTATGGAAATCCAGAGAGAAATCTTAATATATTTATTCTTATGGTAAGTTGTTAGTAAGGTTTGGCCATGTTACAATATGTGTCCATATTAGTTAATACGCTTCATTCGCTGATGATTTCTAGGGTGAAGAGCAAGGCAGGGGGCGAAGCCTAACATGGGAGAGGCAGGTGGCACTGCCACTTGGTGTCAGATCTGATCTGCTCACCCTCTGTCACCTGAAAGGAAGCCTTCAGGGCCTTTTTTCTGCTTTGATTTGATTCAAGTTATTTCGTGTGTGTGGCCATTAAATTACAGTTATGTACAACAAAAGATTCCCCTTTAAATATGAAATTAAATGTTTTATTCATAGATACTCGAGCATTTAAGCAGTTTTCCATTCAGTGAACTTTCAGTCCCAGGATTTCATGACGGTGGTATGAATATTTATTAAAAGTAATACTATAGAAAGACTTTCAGCTGTAGTTAGAGCTGCAGCTCTTTTTGAGCACGATCCAACCAGCTTTGCATGTCTAGAGACCAACATGTTTGCAATCCAATGCAAACACTGTCAGGTTGAACGGCTCTGAACCTTTTCACAGGTTGTCAGCTGGATGCATTTTGTATGTTGAAACTGTTGTTTCTGACCACATATCTTTCTGGTCAGTGATAAAACAAAATCATATCAAACCAGTCTTTTACTGATGCTTTTAAACAACCGCTGCCTTCTTGATACTTTTTAAGAGAAGCCAGATTTGTGGGGTCTTTAGATTACTGATGATGTCAGGTATTTTTCACATGAGCTAGCTCTAAGTTTGAATCCTCCAGGCCACTAGGTGGCATGCTTCAGAGTTCTCTTTCCAACCTGTTTGCCAACCGGTTGCATTTCCGCCATCACTGATTATTTGTAAAGGGGTGGTGACGGTCGGAGTAGGCAGGACCTGTTAAAATCTATAGCCGGACTCTTTTGGCCTGGAAATACCCAGTCCAAGAGGTCCAGGTCTTTCAGAGGTTTTGAAAAGAAACGTCCCCACCAGATTCAAACACATCCTATATCTGCACTGGGCTTCCCCCCAAAGAGCTGCAGGAGGTGTCTGGGGAGAGGGAAGTCTGGAAGTCTCTGCTGAGACTGCTGCCCTCGCGCCCAGTCCCGCATAAAGCAGAAGAATAGGAGTACAAGTATTTCTACTTTTTTCCCCCCTCTTTAATAAAATAAATAGTTTTATTACGCATCACTCTAAATGTTCTGTGGCTGTATTACTTGTGAAAAATTTGTTTTTAAGAAAAGGTTGTAGCTTTGGCTTCAATGGAAACAGACGAGTTTTGAAAAAAAAAAACAATAATAAAAAAAAAAGTTCATGATTAAATTGTTTAGGGTGAAATAAATAGCTTTTTTTTTTGCAAAACTACAACGGAAACACTTTTCTTGCATTATACGAGCCACATAATTAAAGTACAGTGGAGGATTTTCGCACATTTTTAAAAAGACCCGCTCTCTCCACTTAAAAAAAAAATGCACATGCATAACCCTTGAGGGAACGCCTATTAAACGTGTGCAAGAGCGTGCATGAGCCCATTTCTCCACAAGCCCGATTTAAAAGCTTACTGTGTCCGAACATCTGCCCTTATCCCTAAATCCCTCAATCACTATATAGAGCGGGGACTATGTTGCGGACTTAATAGTGAACTCGGTTAACTCGGCTAAGGGGGAGTGGCGGCCTATTGGTTAGGGCATAGGGCCTGAGCAAAACCCTTAACCCCACACTGCTCCCCGGGCACCGCACAATGGCAGCCCACTGCTCCCCAAGGGGATGTGTTAAATGCAGAGAAGTAATTTCCCTCTGGGATTATTAGAGTATATAAAATNACATTTAGCAGATGAAAACTGGGATCCTATCTCAATACCACTTATGCTATGTTTTTAAACAGTTAATAAAACAGAATTTGTAAAGAAAAAAATAAAATAGATCCAAAGGATCTATCAGTAACCATGTCTGTTTCAGCGCATATCATCATTAGAATTTCTTTGAGTGTTATGTCTTCAGTACAGGGGCCATAACAGGGGCCAGGACTTGATCTACAGTACAGAGGCCCTGGCCCCCGTTGGCCCCTGTCTAGAACCGCCCATGCTGCTCGATATGGAGGCATGTGCCCCTTAGTGACCCTTACCCAATCAGCTCAAGGAACTGCACTAAATGTCCCTCCCATTTGCCAACACTTTCCCCCGGAGCCTTAGCAGATCGATACTATGTTGAATTCAAATTGAGCTATACCTATCAATCTGGCTTATGCCAGGTTAAAGGAAACTAGCTTTTAAAATAAAAAAAAAATAAATGAATAAGGATTCTCTCTTGTTCTCTGCTTATGCACTTTTATGCACTCCAACCTGACCCAAAAACAGTAACAAATAAATAAATAAAAATCTGTCAACTACAAAGAAAAATGTTTTTTTCAACTTTGTTTTTTATTCATTTATTTATATTTTTTTATTTATTTATTTTTCGTCAAATGAAAACCCTTGCTGTATAGGGTAATTCCCCCTACAAGTTTAATTATCCTGAGATGAAAAGAATGAAAGCTGATGCCATATAAAAAAAAATGCTGAAACAATCAGGGAACTTCAAAAATAGTCACCTTTTATTAAGCTTCTTTAATTCTTCGTGTCTCATCATTAATTTGTGTAGCTGCTTTATCATAAAATACATATTTACCTAGAGAAATGTTTGGAACCAATGAAATGCGGAGACGTGTATGACATCACTACGACAACCAGAGGCGGAAGGTTGAAGTAAAACAAAGATGGCCACACTAGTTTTAGCTGGAAAATCCTCTATAACATTTTTTAAAAAAAGAGCAAAAGCACATGATTTTTCCTTTGCGGATGGGAAGATGTCTGCTCTTTACTTTACTTGTTTTAGAATGCATTTTATGTAATTTATATAGTGATCCTTTAAATAAGTATATAATTGCTACTTTAAATTCTCACTTTCAGCAGAGCGCAGAGCTTAGATACATCAGATTGAACATTTAGAGAAAATATTACATTTTAAAAGAAAAAATATTCAATTCTCTCTTTGCTTGTGAAAGGTAAATTGTACAATATAACACAGTTTTTCAAGTTTTCCCAGTTTCTATGAGAAGAAAGACCAACACACTTGCCCTCAGGTTATTACTCAAAAAGAACTGGGACACCCCAAGTCCTAAGGCTGAACATGCAAAACATAAGGCTCTGATCCCAGGGAAGGGTTAATCGTTCATTCAGATACAAGCATCCTACCTGCTGTAGTAGGATTCCACTCCCAGGGCCTCCCGAGCGCTCGCAATGTGCTGCTCCAGCGAAGAGCCGCTAACCATCCCACCACTACCCCCGTCCTGGAAGTCTGACCCCCCTTCCGACACACCCTCACCGAGGTAAACTTCATGAAACTTCAGGATTCCTGTGAAAATCAGGGCGACAGAACCAAACAAGAATTTTTTTTTTTTTCATTTCATGCCATCTCTTTCTATGTTTTTTCCTGTGACTCGTTCACTACACCAGGAAATGTTTGATCATTTAAACTGAGAGCTGTGGGTAAGGATATTTGCAGCAGTGCATCTGTGAAACCAAATGAATAAAACAAACAAATATTCAATAAAAGATAAGGGTAGGCTGTCTCTGCCATCTGCCGCCTGCTAGATCGGTTTCAAGCGGGAGGAAATCGTTGGGATGGACTGCATGCTATGTGTGTGTTCGCATGTGTCAGATCTGCAAACCTGCAAAAAAATAATCAACTACCAGTTGCTGCATGCAGACGCTTTGGTTTGAATTAAGCGCATTTTACACAAATGTAGAAATCTTAGTTTTAAACCCCCTTTTGTTATTGATGGACCTCTTTAGAGCTGGCCATGTTTGTGTGCCAGCTGGATGCCAGGGGATGCCAGGAAGTGACAGACAGGCGATTAGCGAGCAAGTGGCACTCTCTTTGCCTGGGGTGATATTTAACGCTTTGAAGAGCTACACTGCTCTCTATGGTGTTCTTCCTGCTTACGAGACTACCGCCGGGGGGTCAAGTTCAGCTGGTTGCCTTGGAGCTCCTCTTGATCAAATGTTGAGGGCCTGTGGCTTGGGACATGAGTCACTGCTCTCATTTCCTTTCCTTACAACGGCAGCAAAAGGGACTAAAGTAGAGCTAACAGTATGGCAGCCACAGGAGGCATGTGACATGCATTTTAATTAACCCAGATCTTTCTCTGTTGCCTTAGTTAAAGAAAAATTTGACGAAAGGGGGGAGCAGGGCTTCACCTGGATATCTAGGCATGTTTGTTTTGCTTAAAACATACAGAAATTAGGAAGTGTGCAAAGATTTGCCTTGTTATGGAAATCCAGAGAGAAATCTTAATATATTTATTCTTATGGTAAGTTGTTAGTAAGGTTTGGCCATGTTACAATATGTGTCCATATTAGTTAATACGCTTCATTCGCTGATGATTTCTAGGGTGAAGAGCAAGGCAGGGGGCGAAGCCTAACATGGGAGAGGCAGGTGGCACTGCCACTTGGTGTCAGATCTGATCTGCTCACCCTCTGTCACCTGAAAGGAAGCCTTCAGGGCCTTTTTTCTGCTTTGATTTGATTCAAGTTATTTCGTGTGTGTGGCCATTAAATTACAGTTATGTACAACAAAAGATTCCCCTTTAAATATGAAATTAAATGTTGTATTCATAGATACTCAAGCATTTAAGCAGTTTTCCATTCAGTGAACTTTCAGTCCCAGGATTTCATGACGGTGGTATGAATATTTATTAAAAGTAATACTATAGAAAGACTTTCAGCTGTAGTTAGAGCTGCAGCTCTTTTTGAGCACGATCCAACCAGCTTTGCATGTCTAGAGACCAACATGTTTGCAATCCAATGCAAACACTGTCAGGTTGAACGGCTCTGAACCTTTTCACAGGTTGTCAGCTGGATGCATTTTGTATGTTGAAACTGTTGTTTCTGACCACATATCTTTCTGGTCAGTGATAAAACAAAATCATATCAAACCAGTCTTTTACTGATGCTTTTAAACAACCGCTGCCTTCTTGATACTTTTTAAGAGAAGCCAGATTTGTGGGGTCTTTAGATTACTGATGATGTCAGGTATTTTTCACATGAGCTAGCTCTAAGTTTGAATCCTCCAGGCCACTAGGTGGCATGCTTCAGAGTTCTCTTTCCAACCTGTTTGCCAACTGGTTGCATTTCCGCCATCACTGATTATTTGTAAAGGGGTGGTGACGGTCGGAGTAGGCAGGACCTGTTAAAATCTATAGCCGGACTCTTTTGGCCTGGAAATACCCAGTCCAAGAGGTCCAGGTCTTTCAGAGGTTTTGAAAAGAAACGTCCCCACCAGATTCAAACACATCCTATATCTGCACTGGGCTTCCCCCCAAAGAGCTGAAGGAGGTGTCTGGGGAGAGGGAAGTCTGGAAGTCTCTGCTGAGACTGCTGCCCTCGCGCCCAGTCCCGCATAAAGCAGAAGAATAGGAGTACAAGTATTTCTACTTTTTTCCCCCCTCTTTAATAAAATAAATAGTTTTATTACGCATCACTCTAAATGTTCTGTGGCTGTATTACTTGTGAAAAATTTGTTTTTAAGAAAAGGTTGTAGCTTTG
Organism: Cyprinodon variegatus; assembly: GCF_000732505.1. Taxonomy (NCBI): domain Eukaryota; kingdom Metazoa; phylum Chordata; class Actinopteri; order Cyprinodontiformes; family Cyprinodontidae; genus Cyprinodon; species Cyprinodon variegatus. Next base: position 245,410 of record NW_015151483.1, on the reverse strand, counting down.
GCTTCAATGGAAACAGACGAGTTTTGAAAAAAAAAAACAATAATAAAAAAAAAAGTTCATGATTAAATTGTTTAGGGTGAAATAAATAGCTTTTTTTTTTGCAAAACTACAACGGAAACACTTTTCTTGCATTATACGAGCCACATAATTAAAGTACAGTGGAGGATTTTCGCACATTTTTAAAAAGACCCGCTCTCTCCACTTAAAAAAAAAATGCACATGCATAACCCTTGAGGGAACGCCTATTAAACGTGTGCAAGAGCGTGCATGAGCCCATTTCTCCACAAGCCCGATTTAAAAGCTTACTGTGTCCGAACATCTGCCCTTATCCCTAAATCCCTCAATCACTATATAGAGCGGGGACTATGTTGCGGACTTAATAGTGAACTCGGTTAACTCAGCTAAGGGGGAGTGGCGGCCTATTGGTTAGGGCATAGGGCCTGAGCAAAACCCTTAACCCCACACTGCTCCCCGGGCACCGCACAATGGCAGCCCACTGCTCCCCATTAATCAAAATAATGGACCGTTCGGACGATCAATGCTTCTTACTCCCTGTTGGTCATGTAACTCCTCCTTCCCTAGAGGAGGTGCCAGCACCATCTTTGTTATTATGCCAAACAGCAAGGAGAGCTCTCCGCGCAAAGCGTTCTGGGATATATCTGCCTCTTCTGAGGCCTTTCATTTATTCTCATACACTTAGTAGACACTTTTTCTCTTACGACCCTCGGCCATTTTCAAAGAACCCCAGTGAGAAAGGTGAGCTTCCATGACTCTCTGTAATCATAGCTCACCACATGCGTGAAAGTGCGCATGCATAGGAAAAGATAGCTAACTGGGGAGGAGCATGTAGGACGGCCTTACGTAAACATATCACCAGAATGATTGACAATTAGGAGGACCATTTATTTTGATGATCCACCCGGGAAAAGAAAATTCTAATAAGTGTTTATTGTTTTACTTTTGCAGAAAAGTTTAGTGCTCATTTGTAATTGAAATGTTTCTACTGTAATTATACCAAGCAAGGTTAATTCTTACCTGCCCCTGGAGCCAGAAGCCAGCTGTACAAATAACCTGCTGCCATTGAGAAATACAGCACCAAAGCTCTCTGACTGTTGACTGTGTCCAAGATATGCTCGACTGTTACGGGTGTGTAGGGGTCCGAGTCCTGTTGACCTGTCTGTCGCTCCACCAAGAGATCAGCGAAGGCTCGTGTGCGACCCCGCTCGGCCACAGCAAGGGCTTCGTCATGGTGGCCTGAGGTGTGAATGAGTCAATTGTTATTAATAAATAAAAGAGGCAATGATAAATGTAACAACAAAAGCAGCTACATAGAAGCGTAACATGTTTTTGACCTACCTAGGCTGACAAGGACTCTTTGGAGAGCCTGGTAACAGGAGGTTTGCAGGTCAAACAGGGAGAGTTTATAGTCGGTGCTGTGCTGGGCCTCGTGGCGGATGGTCTCGAACAGTGCAGATGCCCGGTAGAGCTGCGGGTAAAGAGCACCATGAATGGTTTATCACAGCGGAAATGTACATTTAGAAAAAGTCAATAGTTATACCATTGATCAGGATGTGGATTAGGCACAACACAGACATCCACTAATGTTTGTTTATATTCAAACCTACACATAACACATTAGCAGTCATCTTTCTCTATTAAATGGATTTTGAGTAAGGTTTCAATACCTTTGAATATGGGTTTCATTTTACAAGCTGAGGATGGAATTTAGCCACTAGATGGCAGCATCTCACCTTAGAGGTCATCACTTTTCAACCCTCTTTCCAATTCTGCCTCCCTTCTGAACTAACAGTATCTGGTGAATGACTGCCAAACACATAAACCTGTTCATCTATTTACCTGCATCTGGCTCTAGAAAAACATGATGCTAAATATTACCTATAAGTAAGATAAATGCTTTGAGAGATTAAAAGCCAGGCTGTGTTACGAAACGGTGTCCGACTGTGAGGTTGAGGAAAGGAGGTGGACAATGGACAGGCGGGGCATCTGGCAGTCTAACCCAGTAGAGCTGATCAGGAGTGCTGATTCATGTGAGCCTTTATTGATTTCCTATTTTTGCACTTATAGCAGCCCAGTTGGATGGCTGGTAGTGCTACAGGACTGCTCTCCAGGAGTCCAGAGCAAGCAGAGAGATAAAAAACACCTCTTGACCATAGTTCACACGGCACAAAAAGCTTCAAAACAAAAAAAGGTTACTGATAAGTATTTAACATTCATTTTAGGATAACTGCAGCTCTCATAAGTAAAAGGATGAAAAAGGTAAGTAATTTTATTCTGAGCACTTGTGCACAGATTCACTCTAGCTGATGTGGCGTATGCCAAGGTCATGCAGGAAAGTATGTCAGAGAGAATAAGAGGGAGAGGGAGGGGAACGACGAGGAACCGGAGAGTTCTGCCGCATTAGTGCTCGGCTCAGAGTGGTTCGTCTGAGGATGATTTCACTGATGGGGCTCTGGGCTGATTGTGGCTCGTCAATCTGTTAGGGATGTGAACATTCGCCTTTGAATGAAACTAATTCCCTGCAGCATCTTTCTTCCAGGCAGATCATTTCCAGTATCACAGATGACAAGGAAAGCAAGCCCAGATGTGCTGCATTCACAGCAATGTGAGAGGCTGTGGTGTGAGTTACAATTCCTAAGAAAAGTATGGCAGGCCATTAAGGTGCATAATAGAGTGTTTAATGCTTTATCAAATAGGTTTTTAACTAAACATGTATATGGTACATGATATAAGACAACTCCTCCCAAACTCTTTTCTGAAAGCCATGATTTAATCTATGATGACTTTGTAAAGAGATGAGATGTCAGGATATGTGTAGCATCCAGGTGAAGGCTTTGGTAGAACTCAACAAGATGCTAAGGTGTTTTGTTTGATTTGTTGGCAGAAAATAACTTCAGGCTTCAATGTTTCTAAATTTAAATGAACACTGCTTGATTGTCCCAAACTTTCTCTGGATTCTTCTGAAAGTTTTTTTCTTTGACATCACAGTAATTTTAAGGTAAACATCCCAAATATATTTTAAGCTTGAAATGTGAGGGAAATCAATAACCTGATCTGTGATTTGATTTTAAAACGAAAGTCAACTGGTGAATCTTTCCAGTCAAATGGCTGTTTTTTGATGTAAGCTATAAGACTAACCACCTAAGTGACCTTATCTTTTAGGTGCAATAAGTCATCAAATTAAAAATGTTGGTAATTTGTAGCCACCTTTCTATTGCTTTCTTTGTGTTTATTGTAGATTGAGTGTCCACTTTATTGTTCTTTTCATGCAGTGTTTTTTTTTCTTTTTTTTAGGAAACTCTCTCTACATTCAATTTTCTTTAATTTATCTAAACCAAACAACAGCCAACAAAACATTCTGAAAAAGTAGTTTGAATTTAATCAGGTGTGTTTTTTTTCTATGATGTTTAAACACTACAAAGAGCAAAGGGGGATTTAACGGGCAGATGGGGGTATTTTCCCAGGCCACCATTAACAAGAACTGCCTTAATTAAGTTACAGATCAAGGAAAAAAACAAACAATCTATAATTTAAGTATAAAGTGAAATAACCAACACATAGATTTACAGTAAGTAAAACATTACACTTCAATATCTGCAAAAAAAAATAGCATTTAAACTGAAAATAGTCAATAAACATCTGAAGCTGTGTGAGCGTTCTTATGTATGGTTTGGATTCAGAGGGTCATGAATAGTAGTACAGGAACCGTAGATGTTTTGGGAATGAAATTTTTTCTCATTAAACAACCTTCAACCTTCAAAATGAAAATGTGTCGATATTCAGCTAATTTAAAAAAATGCACATTTTTGCAATTTCTGCACTTCCATGAAATAACAAAGACGATTAGAAGTGTATGGGAATATGTTTGTTCACACAATGGTAAGGTCTAGTAGTAGTAGATCAGGGGATTCATCTGATGCGAAAAAAGTGTTTCTATAGCAGTTGTTCTATACAACTTACCGTAAAAACCACCTCATCAAGACTAAAAAAATTTTAATTACAAATTGTAGTTCATTTCTTTTTAGAAAATGCAGTGTTTCCATTTTGCTACTTTTTACCCTGATTTCTATTTAAGCAATTTGTTGGTTAATGGAAATGCAGCTGTTGGGATGAACATACATCTTGATATTTGGAGCTTAGGTGAGTGGGGACAATTGTGTAATATTCCCCCAGAAAAATGGTGTTTGGGTTATCTGAACAGAGAAGATGGTTTCTCAAGAGATCAATTTTTAAATTTTAAGAGAAAATCTCCAAATTATCAGTATTTTCTTTAATAAGTCTACATAACTTATGACCTAACAGCTTGCCTAACAACTACCAATTCAGATTGCACTACATTGTCACTGACACAATGCGGCTTTTATCTGGCATGTAGAGTGAATATCAATGTCAAGCTTAATCAGTAATGGAAGCAGAACTTGCTACATGCATACCTCTAATGATTTTTTTCTCCCTAAAATAACCTCTCGGGGGAGGTCTCATCCTCTGTAGCAGATACAATCAGACACACAGGCTTAATCTACAGTAGTCCAGTGATATTTAAGGAGGCACAATTTATTGATTCACAGTCGCAGTGATACGTACGTTAGCCCATCTCAGAGGGAGTAGGTGCTGAGGAAATAGCTGATTAGAATCAGGACTAGTCAATCACAGAGGCTCACAGATGGGGCTATAGTAGACAACAGACTTTAAATATGCAGAGAACGAGCAACATAAGTTCAGGTACTCCCAATTTTTTGCTGATACTTTGCTTCTGGAATCTGAATACAGGCCTGTACAGCTGTGGTAAAAAACCAAGTCATTTACCAAGGTTATATGTACCGACAGTCCAGCTCATGAATAATCATTTGATTTATACTCTGAGGACAGAAGTGTCCTTTCCACCACTGATTTACCTCGAGAGATACAGGATGACAGGCAACGGAGAAAAAATAAAAAGAAAGAAATGCCAGTTACAACAAGGACAACATACTAAGAAGCTACAGTGTTAGGAATCTATGGCTATGTTCACACTGCAGGCCTTGATGCTCAATTTCGTTTTTTTTTTTTTTGTTAAATCCGATTTTTTTTGCATTGCCATTCACATTTCCAAATATATGTGACTTGTATGTGATCTGTGTAAACTGCATTTATACAGCTTAAGTGTCCCAGTAGAGGACGCAATGATGTCGTTTTTATGGAAATAAACATGGATGTAGTGCTGGAGCGCATCTAGCGATCTTTCCAAACCTTAAAACCTCAATCTTTTCAAGATGGTTAAAAAAATACTGCTCTCCACATCACCGTCCTCCATGGTTGTTGTTTTTTTTTGCCGCTTCTGTTTAGCAAGAAGCAGAATAGTGACCTTTGTCACGTATTAATGGTGTTAAGGTCGGATGAATGTGACCCGGCCGTTTAGACACAGGTCGCATTTGAAAAGATCGGATTCGTATCAGATTCAGGACCACATAGCAAAGTGACCTTGGTCGCATTGGAAAAAATCGAAATCTGTGTTGTTCAGACTGTCATGAAAAGATCAGATCCAGGTCACATATGGGCCAAAAAATCGTATTTGGGTCACTTCAGGCTGCAGTGTGAACGTAGCCAAGGTGATAGACCATTTCATGTGACACACCAACACTAAGTAGGAAGTAATACTAAAAACAACTAGGCATTTTTATTTAGTCCCTTTTTTTTTAGCAAAGCTAAACAAAATCTACTGCAACCAGGTGTCATTAGACATCACAAAGCCACTAAACACAATCCTAATGTGTTTAATTAAACCTTTACCACACAATATATCAAGCTCTGGATATTTTTAGACCCTTTTTCAACCAATTGTCTGAATTTCAAAAGAGTACAGCTGTAACCTACCAAGGCAGTTCCCCAATCCATCCATTTTCTTACACGCTTAATGCCAAGTGGGGTCGTGAGGGGTGCTGGTGCCTATTTCAGCTGTCTACGGGTGAGAGGTGGGGTACACCCTGGACAGGTCGCTACTCCATTGCAGGGCAACACAGAGACAAACAGGAAAAACAACAATTCACACCTAAGGAGAATTTAGAGAAGCCAATTAACCTAACAGTGATGTTTTTGGACTGTTAGGAAGAAGCCGGAGTACCTGGAGAGAACCCATGCATGCTCAGGGAGAACATGTAAACTCCATGCAGAAAGACTCTGGGCCAGGAAACAAACCCGGAACCTTCCTGCTGCAAGGCACCAGTGCTACCCACTGCGCCACTGAGCAGCCCACAGCTCCCCTAATCAGGCCTATATGGAATAGTTCACAAATACTACTACTACTTTTTGTTGCTCTATCATAGAGGAAAAAAAACAAAACATAAAGTACATTTAGGTTTGACACTGTAATATATAAAAAAAAATGTAAAAACAATATGATATGATTTGTTTCTCTGGATGTTAGAATAATATTTTGCTTTAATTGAACACAAATTCCTCAATATGACTCACACATGAGCAAACAGGCTCTGCTCTGGTCACTACTTCGGTTCGCTCTTGATTTCCCAGCTCTTATTTCAGATAATTGCAAACAGACAAAGTTGCTTTTTGAAAAGTATGATGCAGAGACCAGGAAACAAAAAAGCTATCTGGGTCACTATGATTGTATTTACGCATGTGTATCAAAACAAAAGTGTTTTTTTGGCTAGATCTTTGAAAATGAAAGCAGCTGAAAACCATCCCTACAGACACATGTGACAGCCACCGCGGCTGGCTGGCTGTCAGGCTTGTGTGAGCATATGCGAGCCAAGAAAAAAAAAATTAAATCTTGAGCTGCACCGTGTGGACAGACTGTAGAGAGAGAGAGGAAGATGTTTAAGGGGATATTCCATGCCTGCCAGGTGGGCAGTGGGCTGAAGAGGAGTGCATGTGTGCATGATACAGAGGTTTGGGGCTCCAGTGACAATGCTCACAGATCTAAAAAAATCTTCACTCATCTGTCACCTGTCTACTGAGATGATAGCGTTTACCAGCTCTATAGAATCCTTAGCATACTGCCAGCAGCAGTGTTCATGCTCCCTTTCTTCTCCTCTCCTGCTGCTTCAGCACCTCTGGGCTCCTTCTATCACCATAAGGTTATTACTGAGAGCTTATTTCCCACCTTTTATGTGTTTGGACATCTAACTCCACCTCTCATTTGTAAGCGTAGCCAACCTCTAAGCCAACAGATGTGGGCTTATTGGAGGTCACTTTTAACTACATGGGGGTGGAATAGCTGGAAGGAGTCCAGATCAAGGAGATGTAAGGAGGAAATGAGTCAAGGTGACTCAGAGGAAGTAGAGAGAGAGAGAGAGAAAGATGCTTTACCTGATGTTGGGCCTCCTCCAAATTCCCACTGGCCCACAGGGAGAGTCCAAGACGATGGCGGATCTTCGCCTCATCCTCGCGCCGAGCCAGCTGCTCGGCGAGCCGCAGGCCTGTCAGGAGAGAAGGAAACAGCGGCAGATGAGAAGAGGGAGCACAGAGCAGAAAATACTTTGAGCAGACTGACTCTTGTGTATCTTTGTGAGTAACAGATGTAAGCGTAGCGTGGTACTGATGTTCTGACAGCGAACAGGTTTGCAGTTTTGGCCTCAGTTGCAAGAAAACAGTTCGTGCAGAGGGTTTTAAGCATGCAGCTGCTTCGGGCATAGAGGGAAAGCATTTGAGCACTAATCGGACCGCACGGTAATCAATGCAGAGAACTGAGTGGCTGAGCAAACACAAATAGGCGTGGAATGATGGTTTAAAGGGTATCACAAAAGACATCGACAAATATTTGCAAGCACATTGATGGGCTCTAATGGACTTTATGCAAACACCGCAGAAGTATACTTTGGGATATTGTGTTTGGGAGATAGTGTAAGGAAGGGAGGCTAGTATAAACACACACAAGGTCAGAAGTATACATAGTCAATAAATCTGTAAAGATGTCAAATAAATCTTTCTAATGATGCAGTTGGGCTGTTCTTTTTCTAGGTGGATTATATATTGGATTATATACTGGATCAGATATCACTATTGAGAAGCTGCTCACATGGACAAACCACAAACCTTCTGAGGAAATATTTTATTGTCAGATAAGAAAAAAATTAGATTTTTTTTTTGGACACAATTACCATAAATATGCTTCATATAGAGGCTTTCAAAATAAAGAAAGGTATGCAGAGGATATGTTTCACAGGACTGGTCACCAAAGATAGTGATCCCAAAATGGCATTCATGTTGGTTTTAGAATGTTTTAAGTAGGCAAACATTAGGTATCTGGATCCATCATGACCATGACCCTCTTAACGATTCATTGACCACGACTTGAATGCCTGAAATGTGCCATAAAAAAGGTTTTGACAAATTCTGGCAATTATCAATAGTGATAGAAAAGAAAGAGTCACATTGAAAGAGCCCAGATTAAATAAAAGTTATGCTCCTCAGCTTTTTAAAAATCTAATACAAACCTTATTCATTGCACAAATTTTTTTCAATAATGAAGCCTTAACCCATATTAGGTTTACCCAATGTAAGCTTCTGACTGTAAACTCGGACCATTCAGTTTGTATGTAAGATAATCTGCCGAGAGCACAGTTTGCTTTTTAACTTTAAATTTATCAAGCAGCGAGGCCAACATCATATCTTTGCATGTTTCCTCGCTATGTCTGCAGAGAACTCAGTTCTGCCCAATTACAGAGATGAAAATGCCCCTCTCTGCAGGATAATGATGAAAAAAATGGCAGCGTCTGAGCCACACAGGTGCTAAAAAGCTCATTAAGCGTGCTGCCGTTTACAACAAGCTACTTCCCATGCAGAGTCCTGTTTAATACGGTGCTGTATTCTGAGGTCTATTTCCCTCAACCTGCTGTGTGACGGAAGGGTCAAAACATGCTTTCGGTCAAGGAGGAGAGAAAAACTAGGCCAAGCCGGTCTAGTCCCAAGTCTACTTTACTCCGCTTTCCCAGAAAAAGCCTGTGGGTGGACCAGATAAGCTGAGAACAGAGAGTGTGACCTGAAAATGGCAGGCTTTTCCGCAAGTCCGGCACACCAAGCAGCCTTAGACTTTATGGCTCCTTCATGGCTGTGCAAGTTGGCAGCCTTTGAAGCAAAGTCTGCAACGGTCTTTTCTCTCTCCTTATCTCTGCGCACACCCTCCCTCAGCCTCTCCCTCTGACTGCATGTCCTCTCCCCCCATGCATCTGCTGCACTCCTGTACCTAGTCCTCTCATCTCCGAGCCTCTGTCCCCCACCGCCCCCCACTCTCTACCTGTTTCATCTTTCCTGCGGCGGCACTACGAGCAGTGACTCTGCACTGCTTAGGGCTCATTAGGCGCCGGAGCAAGAGAGAGGAAACAGATCTAAATTATCCTTTTCATTATCTGACAGCATCACCCCTCACTCTTCTCAACTCCATTTCTGAGCCTTTCATCTGCGCACACACATCCCACAGCACACACCCGAAAAAAATCCCTTCTTTCTCTGAGCTCCTCTGTGATAGTTCTTTATGATCAAGCCTGAATGTCAACCAACTCTATGTTTTCTTTATTCTCCAGCTGACAGTGAAAAATACATGTGAATTATGAGTCATAGTGATCTCAGCCTTTCCCCTCCGTCTGCCTGCCAAACCTTCTTTATTCATGCTACATCTTCTTCCCTGCCTATTGCGCCTTCATTCCCTCTTTTCTCCCGCTCTGTATCAGTCAGTGTCTGCCACTGTCACGTCGCGAGCCTTCGGAGCGCCCGGCAGGCACAGTCACGTAGCCTCGGCTGACACGAGGATGCGGCCGTGGCTGGCTGCACCCTGAAGAGCAACTGGAGAACACTTTAAGGGCTGCCTGACAGGTGAGGGACAGATCCAATGTTGCTGCCCCAAGGCCCACACACACACACACACACACACCTAAGGGTCTTAACATGCACACATCATGTGTTAGCCTGGAGAAGTCACCTTCCGCGTGCATGAACACGACACGCACGACAGCAAAGTGGCCTTTGATCATAACCACGTGTGGAACAGTGAACAGTGGCTGGGATATTGTTGGAAAATGCGGATAACAATACGCTATTTCCACTGGGATGAAGCTCTGCTTCTGTTGTCAGGATTGTGGTGATGAAAACATGTAACAAACAGCTTAAAGCCCGGTGAAAAAAAGAGTTATATCTCGCCTGACTCCCGCTTCAATGCTGCTGGTCAGTGAGAGTCTAAATGTCAGACAAGTGCCTAACAAAAGCAATCGAAGCTTTATTTACCACATTATAACTGAACTCTTCAGTGTCCTTTATTGGGATTTAATGTGGCAAACATGCAATATTGTTGTATTAGAGGGAAAATTGCATGATTCATATAATCTTTTAATAACAAAAAACAGTGAAGAACAGGATACTGTATGTTTGGATCCAGCGTCTAAGAGTAAATACTTTGCCTCTTTGTGCAGCAAATGCAGTTGTAAGCCTTGTATGGTTCATTTCTATCAGATACTAAAGTATTTCCTATTCTTTACAAAAGAGTTCCAGCTCCGAGGAAGTGGATAACATCTAAGAACAGAAAATGTAAGTCTTGCCACAACTATTCCCAAGTTAAAGATATGTCTGGAGTTTGATTGACCCATTTGAACACATGAAAAGGCTTAAATAATGAAAATCATCTGTTTGATTTGTACATTATGAAGAAATTTGTCTTCTAGTTTTCAAGCCAACCCTTTAGGAGAAGTGGGTTTTTATTGTGCACGTTTTTATAGTGCCGTGCACAAATAGCATTCTAGGGCTAAGCAATTCACTGAGTGACCCAGAATGGATGTCTGTGGAATTTGAACTAGAGAATTTACAGCCTTTCCAAGACCAGACGGGCTGCTCTAACCTCTGGGTCACAAACTCCTTAAAATATTTTCATCGTATCTCTGGCTAAACCTTTGCTCCACGTTTTAACGGCTCTGCTGTCTCTAACAGCCTACATCAAGGATCGCCCTGCTTTTTTAGTTTCATCCAATTTTAAATCAAAACTGACGATCAAAATGACCGGGATTGTCTGCCTAAGTGGCTAGAGCGGTGCGCTTGTGCTCTGAGGAGGTTACAAATACCTGGTTCGATCCCCACAGCCTCAACTGTGGGTTCCTGAGCAAAACCCTCAACCTCACTCTGCTCCCCAGGCACTACACAATGGCAGCCCACTGCTCCCCAAGGGGATGGGTTAAATGCAGAGAGTGAATTTCCCCATTGTGGAACAATAAGGGGATTAACTTTTTTTTTTTTAACTGTCCCAGCCACAGAAATGCATCCCCACAGCATGAGGCTGCCACCT
>NW_015151483.1:219423-233763 GCF_000732505.1 Cyprinodon variegatus | reverse complement strand
AATGTACCCAACTTCTGATGGCTACTTTCAGCAGGATAATGCGCCATGTCATAAAGCTGGAATCATCTCAGACTGGTTTCTTGAACATGACAATGAGTTCACTGTACTCAAATGGCCTCCACAGTCACCAGATCTCAATCCAATAGAGCATCTTTGGGATGTCATGGAACGGGTGATTTGCATCATGGATGTGCAGTCGACAAATCTGCGGCAACTGTGTGATGCCATCATGTCAATATGGACCAAACTCCCTGAGGAATGCTTCCAGCACCTTGTTGAATCTATGTCATGAAGAATTCAGGCAGTTCTGAAGGCAAAAGGGGGTCCAAGCCGTTACTTGCATGGGGTACCTAATAAAGTGGCCGGTGTGTATATATATATATATATATATATATATATATATATATATATATATATATATATATATATATATACCAAATCCTTCTGAACTCCCTTTCACATCCCTCAACTGTCTTATCAGCCTTGGTCTTCATGCTGATGTTGGAATGCCCATAGATTTTCCCCATCTACTGACAAAAGCTGGTACCACCATATCTACTAACAAGGTGAACCCAACAGGCAATGAGTTGCACAGTATGTTATGTGTGAGTTTAAGAGTAACGGGACTACATCCTTTTTGACAAAATATCTAAAAACCAGTCATCATTATCTCATATTCCAGCTTACGGTTCTTTACTCTCTCCCCTTTTTTAGTCTCACAAATAAATTACCAGATAAAACACAAATGTGATCAAGTGTCAGGAGTCCTACTTTTGCAAAGAGATTTATAAACATCAGTATTTTATTGGTGTGATCAAATAGAGAAGTGTAAACTAGGGGCAATTTTTTGTTCAGTTGTTTAAGCAGTAATCTTTATTTTTTTTTAAAGAAGTAGAGGGTTTGAGGAATGCAGTGCAGAAATCCATGGTAATGACCTTATGTTTGAGAAACCTGGAAAAAAAAAAGTTTCTGAAAGTTTTCAGAAAGACCTTGTTATTAATTCCCAGCTTTTACAGGTTGGAAATAAAAAATAGGGGCATAAAAAAACATGGGAACCAAATTTTTAATAACATTTTTTAGCAGTTTTGAGTTGTAGGGAGCTTGTATTTTTTTTCTGCACAAGGCTACATGTTCAGTTAGATACTCTGTTTGTAAAAAGGTCTTTCTCTAGGTACTTTTATGATGTTAGGGGAGGATAAGTTGCTACTCTTCAAATTTTTCTCTCTATTAATGGAATATTTCCTGGCTGCAGCGAAAGCCCAAAGCAGTATTGATTTAAAACTGAGTGTAACCATCAAGCGGATAAAGTTCTCATTGAAATTTAATGTGTTATGTCCAAACCTCTTCTTCCCTCAAAGTATCAAATGCAATGCTTCTTGTTTCTGACCTGTCCTGACTGTATTAAAATTCCATAGATGCTAACTTTAGACATAGAACCTTCTGGTCAGGATGCATTGTCTGTTTGTACAATTTGCTGCATTATTAATAAAAAAGGAGCAGTACGGTTCATAAATGGATGAAATATCAGTCACATGGTTGCTGCTGTGGTGTGGAGGTAGAGCACATCACCTATATACCAGCTGTCGCAGATTTGAGTCCCAGTCCTGCTGACCTTTGCCCAATGTCGGTCCCCTCTCTTGCGACCCACTTTTCTATCTCTATATCTTAAAAAATAACAAAATAAAGGCCACTACAGCCTAAAAATAATCATTGAAATATCAGTCACAAAAATCTGCCTGCTATAAGGCATCAGCCATTTTTATGAACTTTATTTCTACTATATTCACACTGTTTGATACACATAGCAGCCATTGATGAAATGCCTCAACTGGGCACTGAACTAAATTTTTGAACATGATAAGTTTTACCTTCATTTAACCCCCAGAGACAAGACTGAGATTAGCAACTTCTTTTTCAGGGTAGGCCCTATTTAAGACTGTCAACAATAAAATGCTTTATTAAAAAGATAAATAGAATGGGGATCTATGGAAATGTTATAATAGTAGCATCCATATGTTGTCTAGCACCTTTTCCTTGATGATTTCTGATGCTTTCCATTTGTTGAAAACAATAAAAAGCTAAGAAAATGACTTCACCAAATAGATATGAAGGCTCTGATTAGTTGTTAAATATTTCATAAAACACTAGCCTCATGAGACCATCCTGATCTCACCAGCTTTCAAGGTTTTACTCGCAGATCAGTCTGCAGACTCTCCGTTAAAGAAAATTTCGAGCAGTTCACCAAACAAACGTCCAATCAGCGTTGGCTTTGAGGAGGGTTGAGGTGTGACGCAACAAGAAGCGCGACAGTTCAGTCTAAAGAACATGGTGGCTTCAGCCGATGAAACTAGCGTTAACGGGCTATCGAGCAAGTTTTATCTGAATTACAGAGTATTTCTTCACTGAAAGAAGAGCAAAACACTGCTCTGGAGGCTTTTCTCAGAGGAAAAGATGTTTTTGCTCTTCTCCCGACTGGTTTCGGCAAGAGTTTGATCTATCAATTGGCTTGTGCCTGGCTTGTGGTTGTGTTTTCGTCGTCGCTCTGTTAGTACGTCATATGCTTCGTTGATCTGATTGGTTTATTTGGCCCGTCTATCACCAACATAGGCCAATCAGCTAACCAGTATTTTCGCCCCTTCCCAAAATTACTTCAACGGAAAGTTTCCAGATGGATATGCGGAGCAAATCCAGCAAATCCATCTGGCGGAGTCAGGTTAATAAAACCCAAGATCCTTGATTAAAGGTAGAACCTGACATTAGATATAAGCTTGTTTTGTCAGGTGGTTTAAGTTTTGTCAGGTCTGCGTTCCACTTAGAACATTTAAACAATCACCCTATACCTATGGATGCTTTCAGCAACATGAAGAATTTTGGAGTATCCCTTCTCTAATGTTAACCTCTCTGACAATGCAGACCATTTAGACTCTAAGATTCAACTTATTTCTGCTAAAAAAACAAAAAAGAATGCATATTTAAATAGAATTTAAGTTTTAGATGAGTCTGTTTCTAATGAAGTAGTTTTATTCATGGTTAATGACTGAATATACATACATTTTGTTAGTTATTCAATAAACCAACCATGAGGAAACTGTAAAACAGCCAATAGTTGGCACAAGGACCGCACTGCTTTAATGACAGTATTGATCTTGTTAAAAGCTAAATTCATCTTGGTGTTAAAAAAAAAACTCTTTAACATAATTTGTCATTACAAGAAAACTACAAGAGAAGCTGTATTATCTCCTTGGCAGTTTTCTATATAATGTTGTGTGGCCTACTGAAGGCTAGTCATTATGGGATTCTGCCCGACACAGAATCGCCATCAAGCATACACAAACACACGGCGGTTTGAAGGTCAAGTAATTTCAGCTGTAGCTTCAGTAGTTACGAGAAGCTCCTCTCGTGTTCTTCTCTAAAACACATAAACAAGCATAAAAATTGAAAAAAAGAAGAAAAAAAAGCAATAGTAACTGAGAGAGAAAAAATAAGGCAACTTTTCAGCTTGGATAGGTTGGCCAGGAATAATTGGCTGTCAAGGATAGTGAAGGCGCTGTTCTTGTTCAAAGCCAGAATGAGGAAAAAAAATACAAGGACGGCGTGGGGGGACAACACTGGGACTGGGTGGAGACAGAATGGCCTGTCTTCTTTGTTTCCATTAAAGCTCAGCAAGAAGGCCTGCAGTGAGTGTGTGGGCCACAGAAAACCCACCTAACTCTTAGAGAAGACGGTGGAAAGATGGAAGGTGTTTGTCCCTCTGCATTATTTTCTTTCTGTAGATTTAAAAGCAGAAATCTTGTTTTCAGAGCGGCTCCAGTGCTCTTGGGTTTAACCAAATGTTAAGGTCTAAGAGATGTGCTTGAATTTAAAGCCCATAAATATCTTCATGTGGCCTAGGCATAGACTGGTCTCAGGTATCAAGCCCTAGAGGTTTAATAAAAAAAAAAAAAGTTTTGGAGTGTTTGTTCAGCCAACAGCATTTCAATGGCATGCCAGAAAAGAAGTGATTTTTTAGCTGTATAGAAAATAAAGTAACCACAAATTTACACTGCCAATTTCCTCTCCACAGTAATTTTCATTATAAATCATAAATTCCAGCATCTCCACAGAATTAAAAAAATTCTCCTGAGTTTAGCATCTACTCAATAGTAAGAAAAACCATGTGTAGTTTTAGATTTTTGTAATTATGAACTTCATTATTTGGGCACTGCAAATAGATCATTCTGAAAATGTAAGTTGAATTCTCACACCCTAAAAGTCTAGTGTGGACATACACAGCATTCCTGCAAACCTTCAGAACAAGAACTTTATGCACTGTCACTAAAATAACATTTTAAAAGGTCATGCTGCAGGTTTCTTTTCCTCACTAACATATAAGGGGAAAATGAACCATAAGAGGCAGGAGTCTGACAGCCGGTGTGTGAAAATGATCTTTTGGCAGCTCTGAGAAGGAAGATATGAAACTGTGAGGAAAACAGGGCAGTAAATAGCTGAAATACTTTGAGAACATTTCGATAGGTTTGTACAGACAGACCTACTCAAATGCTATACCCATGTACCTCTGAAGACAAACACAGATGCATGAAGCGCACTCAAAATCCTCCTGTGTACGTATATCGCTTAAGTACAAAAGCACAAAACACACATGCACTCAAGCGTGCACAAACACCCAAACACGGGCACATCCTAATAAAAGAGTTGCAAAGGCTTAACAATAAATAGGCTCAGGATTTTATATTCATGAATTCACAACCTCTAAGCCTATAAGCTCAAGCGACAAAGGAAACCATCTCCCATGCTCCCCTTTTGCTCACTTACCTTCCTGCAGGTACATGACAGCTTGTGAGTAGTTCTGCAGTGCATGATGTGTTCGCCCCAGGCTCCCATAGGCCAGTGTCTTGGCAGCCAGGTCATTAGTCTGAGCCGCCACACTTAGGTGCTGTTCTTGGAAAACCACTGCTCGCTCATAATTGCCGAGTGACTCATAGGTAAGGCCCAAGTTGCCATAGGCCCGGGCCTGACGTGTGGTACTGCCTGCTTCTTCTGCAATCTCCAGGTCGCTTTGGTGGCATCGCAGGGCCGTTTCATACTCTCCCATGGATTGGTACACTGCCCCCAAGCCGCAGCTGGCATCACCCTCCAGGAGTCTGTCCTGGGTTTCACGTGCGATGGCCAGCTGACGTTCCAGGCAGGAAATGGCCTGCTCGTAGTTGCCTAATTGGCTGTGGAGCGCGCCTAGCTCGCCGTAGGCCTGGGCCTTGCCTCCACACTCCCCCAATTCATGTGCCACAACTAGTCGTTTTTCGAAACACACCAGCGACTGCTGTAGATTGCCCATTGCCCTAGGAATGAAAGCAGACAGCCAGCATGAGTACGATGAAGAACAAAAAATAGCAAAAATTGGTTACACAAATCATCAGACATGTTTTATTGAGTCTTTATATTAAGAAGTTAAGGTTTTAAATGACTGGAGAAAAATTGAGAAATTCTCCAGTAAACAAAATCTGTGGATTCAGCTTTATCATCTGGCCAGCTGACCATTTAGAAATCCAACTATTAAACCAGGGAATGCACAGGTACTCAGTGCAACTAGTTTGTGGAAACAACAACACTCTTCAGTGTAGAAAACTATTATTTGAGAAAGCCCAGAAGTTAGATTAGTTAGATTTTAGATCAAAATCTTAAGACCCGTCAAAAAATTGCAAGAATTGGCATTTTGCACTATTGGATCTAAAGAAGGTTCTAAGTAGAGCTTCACAATGTTAAAAGAAGAAATCAGCATAATAGACAAAAACCTTTGAGCGGGGAATTAATTGAAAACTGCATTTACACTCAAACATGATTTTTTTCAGCTGATCAAAAGTTTAAGACCATAGCTCAAAAAACCCCGAAAACCCTCCAAAATAGAAATCAAAGTGTCAAAAAAAGGACTCCAAGTCATCAACAAGTAGCTCCACCATTCTTGTTGATGACTTCAAACAATCATTTAGGCATGCTTGATGCCAGTGTTTCCAGGAGGCTAGGCAACACTAGGCAAGTGTTGAAGATGGCTTCACGAAGGGCATCCACTGTCTGGAACTGATGTCCATTTTTCTTATTCCTTTAACATTGTGAAGCTCTACTTTGAACCTTCTTAAGATCCAATAGTGCAAAATGCAAATTCTTGCAATTTTTTGACAGGTCTTAAGATTTTGATCAGGAGTGTATGTTTTGTATCAATGGCAACCAAGACATGCCTGAGATTCATTTAGGCTGCGGGAGAGAGAGCAAGAATTTAACTGCTCAACAGGAAGGCTAATATAAATTGAATATAGTAGTAGTAAAATTGTTATTGCTTTTCTGATCATTGAGCATTTGTCTGTCTACCATGGAAAATTATAATCAGCTGAATGTTGGAATCTAAACCTTACATTTAACATAAGAATCTTTCTTCTTAAGGATAATCAAATTCACACTATAAAATCTTAGGCCCTGATCCCACTAAGGCAATTCTGATATTCTTGGAGTCAAGTTATCAAGTGAGGCTTTTGAGTTGAAACACTTAAATGTGGTCAATATCTGACTTTTTTGAGTCATATTGGAGCCACATTTGCATTCCCCAATACTGTGCACCACCCAGGAGAAAACAGTAGCAGTTAGCAAAACAGACATGAGCACTGAGAGTACTGTACAGTGGAGAAAGAGTGAGACCTAGGAGCTTGTTAATAAACAGTTAAAACCTTATTTAAGCCCCATTGAAAGGCTTTTAGGAACAGTCTGGATGTAGAACATTGTTTGTATTGTAAAATATACAACCATACAAACAGAGGACTTACAGGCATGTGATCATCTGCTACTGTCTAATCTTCTGCCTTTAGAGTTCGAGAAGAGAGGCGCTGACGTATACTTTCAAAAATTGTCCTCAACATGTTAAAATTCGTAATAAACTCGGTCTTTATGAAGTTGTTAAAATTCCTGCCCCACAGCTGCTGACTGCATCTCCACATCCAAACAGTGCATTGTGCTAAAATGGCAGTCATCTCCCTGAAATGCCACAATAAAGATTTTCACTGCCCTTTTAGTCGTGTGTTTTCCAAACAGCACCCGCTGACACAATAAATGGCTTATGTGGTGCACTTAAACCATAACACCTATTTCGCTCTGTTTACTGTAGTCCTGCTGGGGAATATGCTCCTATTGTTCTTATGCACATGCAGGTCAGTTTGGAGCCACAGTTCACACTGATGTCAGATATAGAAAACTTTTTGAAAGCAGTGGGAACATGCACACGGAAAAAAAAATCTAATTCCTGAAAATAAATCTAATTGACCATTAAGAATCAGAATAAAAATGAACCCTGAGTGACATTAAAGACGCCATTCTTAGTATCCTGTAATGTAAGATACCAAAAAATGCATTAGAATCTTTGTTTAAACAAAGACAGCTACATTTGTTTTAGGGTGACAAGAGCTGTGTCAGGAATTGATTCTTATATGAAATCATAGAGATTGATTCATATATAAATCCAGAATTTCCGCATTGTGGGACAATAAAGGGATTTTATATTTCTATATATCCAACAGTTTTTTTTTTTTTTTTTTATGAATTATCCACTTTTCTTTCAGCCACCATTGACTACAATTATGTCAATAATATGTTTTTAGAATGTTTATATAATACAAGCATCAATATTTTACATAACTAAACAATCATGTAATTCTGGTAATGGCTAAAAATATATATTTTTAAAACCACAAATCTAATTTGAAATCAGAACAGATAAAAAAAAGTATTCTAAATATTGAGAATCGGAATCTAATCAATTCTTGACATTTTTAACCAATACCTACAGCAGCCATAAGGGTGACCGTTTTCTAACACTGACAGAGTGAAGTGGCCTCTAGATAATTAGCAACCATGTATGACAGAAATGATATGAATAACAATCTGAATGCTGTTAGTTAATGTTTAAAAAGAAAGCAGAAGTGGCTCCAGCTGGTACAAAAATGGTCAAAGCTTTACAAAAAAAACAAACTGGTGAATCTTTTAACAAGACATTATTTCCGGTAATATCTTATAGGGCATTCATTTCCTCAACATTTTTTATTTATCTTTACTGTATTCAAAAATACTTTATTCAGTCTCTCAAACGCACTCTTGGTTGCTGGAAGGCAGTTAAAATGAAGCATTACAAGAAGAAAAGCCTTCAGCTTAATTAACATTGTGTGATAACATATCTGCTTGACTGAGAGCTGCGGAAAGATGAGAAGGGTTTGCATGTGATGTCTATTATTCCCTTCTGAACTCATGCATGGCAAATACAGCTGTGTGTGTGACTGCTGCAGTGCCAAGCTCATGCAGCACAATAAGAAGAAAATCACCTCTGAAATGAGGCTTTTGGGAGAAAAGCTGTTTGTGTTTTTCTTTTTGCTGTGTAGCCTCCCATGTTTCTATCATTTGTGCAGAAACCAGACATAATATGCAGGAACTTGTTTTGAAATAGCAGAGCTTTCCCTATTCAGAGACATCTGCTCACCAAACCTCTTTGCATATATTTAATACCAGCATCAGTAGGTTTCTGCTGACGCAGCTCATACCAGATCCACATCCAAGCACTTCTTATCAAAGTCGTTTCTAACTATTTCTGGTCTTGACAATGTGCATATAAAGAGATAAATTGAATTAAAAGTACTTGGTTTCCTCGTAAAACCTGAGTTATAGCTACATAAACATTTGAAAAAAATTGAAAATGGTTTCCTGGACTTACCTGTGCCCATTACCCAGGCCTCTGTAGGCTTTCTCTTGGTCCTGCATGCGATTAAGGCTCTGTGCCACTGACAAGTACTGATCATAATATTTGATGGCTTCCTCAAAGTCTCCCAAAGCCTCATAGCAGTCTCCAAGGTTTCCATAGGCCCTGCCCCGGTCCATTACTGCTTCATTTCCACTCAGCTGCTGCAAAGTAGCTAGCTGCTGCTCCAGGTAGCCGATAGCTTCCTCCATCACCCCTACATTCATTTTTGTGATGCCCATGTTTCCATAAACCTGTGCCTCCACGACGGGATCTTTCAACCTGCGTCCAAGCTCTAACTGCTCCTCGTAGCTCTTAAAGGCCATGGCATACTTCCCCAGGGCCATGTACACGGCTGCCAGGTGGCCATGGGCTTTGCACTCTCCTGAGATGTCGCCGAGCTCTTGATATACTTCAAGTTCCTGGGTGTGGTAGCCCAAAGCTTTGTCATACTTCTGCACCAGTCGGTAGGTTGCCCCAAGGGCAGCATATGCACAGGCCTCCATTCTGCGTTCCTTGACCTATAATAAAAGTAAAGGACAGTTATTGTTTGCAATGTTCCCAAATTATCTAACAATTTTGCACTCAATATTGGATATGTCTTTTGCAGGCAGACTTCCTGAAGGACAAAACTGAAAAACAGGCCTCATGTTCAACAGATCTTAGCAATATGCATCTCTTTTTGCATCAGTTGGCCTCTGTCCAACTATATATACAGCGGATGTTCTAAAGTGATCAAAGTAGAGGAGAAACATGTCTTCATCGCAACATTCTAGATAACATTTCATTCTAAGGAGCTGCATGGTGGTTTTGATTCCTGCTCTAGGGTCTTTCTAGGCCCTGACACAAAAGCACATTCCCTCTTATAAGAACTAAATTGAGCTAAAGAATTACATATGAAGGTTTGTGCAGATAAACACCAGATCTTTGTGGGCTAAAATAAAATATTGATACTTTTGGCACTTAAGTTATTTGGGCAGAGGTCAGTAAACACAGCTTCATAAAGTAAAAAAAACCCTGCTCTCCAGATGATTTTAAACCAGTGGTCTCAAGCTCAAATCTAGATCCAAGCTCCTCAATCCAGAGTCCTCCAACTTCAAGATTTGTCTTTTGCTTCAAACAGCTGAATCAAATGGCTGAACTACCTCAATAGCATGGGGTTAAGCACCACAGAGCTCTGCTAGCATGCTCATATATGAGTCAGATGTGTTGAAGCAGAGATGCATCTAAAAGTGGCCGAACACCTGTCCCCAAAGACCGATGAGCTGTGGGACTTAAATGCAAATGGCTGCATTTTACTTACTGAACCTGGATTACCCATCTCTGCATTAGATTGTAATGCATTTGATTTACAAGAAATTTGCACAAAGAACCTAAAATTTTGACATCCTTTAATTCTCCGCTTTGTACGTAGATTTGTAAGTAGATTTCCTCTGCTGCACAGTCAGTCACTTTTCAAATCATTCAGTCATGTGTGGTGCTATTTAAGCTCCACAAATGGTGTGTGATCTTTTGGAAAAACTGTAAGAGTTGTGACAACACAAAAAATACTGTAAAATAATTCAGGTTAAATAACAACACAGATTACAAATGGAAAGCAAACTTTTGGGTGCTGCTTTGGCAAGACAGAAGTCTCTGGGAGGGGTTGTTTGGTGCTGTAGGCAGCTATTGACGGTAAAAAATGGGTTGCTATAACCCTCAAACTGCCTAGTCAACCAAATGGAAGTTGACCAGGCAGTTAATGAGTTAATCGATAAGCACCGTTACATTTAGTTAAATGAATGAATGTGGTTATGAAATAAGTGACAAAATAAGTATATGCTTAACTAAAGTCATGTTACATAGGTCGGAAGCAATTATTGTTTCCTTTAAAATGGATAATTTAATTCAGATTACATGTCGTTTTGCTTCTGTGCCAAAACTACAGCCAGCTGTTGGGTGTTTTAAGAAAGATATATATAAATACGAAAGACTTTACAAAAACTGTAAATACTACCTCATCTCATTGTAGGCAAACTACATCAGAGCATCAAATATTGATCTTACCTGGTGAGCTAAGGCCAGTTGCTGCTCATAAAACTGAATGGCCCCCGTCACGTCTTTTTTACAGACGAATATGTCTCCTAAGTTCCCTAGAGCTCTAAAGCGAGCCTGTGCATTGTTCAGGGACTGTGCTAGTGATAGAAGATACTTCTGACATTCCTCTGCCTTAGTAAAGTCTCCCAAGGCCTTAAAAGCCAAACCAAGGTTACAATAAGCCTTGGCTTGGCTCAGTTTGTCATGAAGGTCCTTGGCCAAAGCAAGATCCTGCTCATAGTATTTGACGGCATCTTGGTAGTTTCCCAGGCAGTAGTGAGCGTATCCCAGATTGTGGCAAACTTTCCCTTCACTCTCCATGTCCTGGAGTTCAGGGGAAAGTCTGAGGTACTGCTCATAGTAGGGCACAGCTTGAGGAAACTCTCCTCGAGAGCAGTGGAAGTTTCCCAGGTTTCCAAGAGCCCTTGCTTCACTCTGGACATCTCGGAGCTCTCGAGCAATGTTGAGGTGATTCTGGTAATGCTGTAGAGCACGGTCATGAGCCCCAAGGGCTTGGTATGCCACAGCCAAGTTGCCATGGGTGGAGGCCTGGGAGGCACGGTCATTGACCTCCATTGAGATTTGCAGCTCCTGTCGGTGATAACGAACTGCTTGGTCAAAGGCTCCAAGAGCATTGTAGGCATTGCCCATGTTGCCATACGCCCTGCCCTGGGCAGCATAGTCATTCAGCTCCTGAGCAATGGCCAGGTGTGTTTTATGTAGCTTCAGTGCAGTCTCATAGTCCCCCTTCATCTGGTGAATGATGCCTAAGGAAAGAGGGGAGGGAAAAAAAGAAATGTTAAAGACCTGCAAAAGACTAAAACTAGAATCACATAAAATTCAAGTGCATTGTCAGCTCTTCATGTAAAAAACAAGTCATTTGGTTGTTAAATACGCTCTCTGAGCCATCTGTTCTCTGCTTACACAACACAATCGCCCACAGAATTATGGTCATTAAATGTAGTGCAATCAAAAAGAGTTGCTACAACATCAAAATTAGATCTTTTGATGGCCTAAACACTCTTTGATGACTGTGTCTTCTAGGGATTTTACCAAAATCAACAACTTTTCCACATGGGTGGAGGGAAGTATGGGAGAGAACTAAAGACAGAGGGACTGAAAATGAGGGAGTAGGAGAGGAGCGGTCGGAAAGCACAGCAAACAACTTTAGAAAAAATGAGATAAATGTGGAGAAGCTATAAATAATGGAGCAGCCAGTGCAGTGAGCGTATTTTCTCTGATAAAATACTATGCTTTGAAAAATAATAGCTTTACTCCAAAACCAGGCAGCCATCTGGCATATTCTCATACTGTCTCCCACTAAGCAAACAAATGTGTGCCCACACCTGTATACTAATGCAGACTGACAAATACATAGCAAGCTGTAAAGAGACATCATAGCTCATCTGCCAGGGCAGTTTTTCCTTCTGAGATGTTAATCTGTATGATTCTTCTTTGAAATATGTCATCCAGTACAAACGATGAAAAGGTTTACTGGACATCATGCAGGGAGCTTACATCTGTTTTTCGTTTCAAAATTCCATTATTATTATTTCTCTTCATATTTTTTTAAAGGACAAATAAGGAAGTTCACTATGATTGATGGTAGATAATCTCACAGAGGTTCGGCTTTAAATAAGTAACCTAAAAGAAACAAGATGGATGAAAAGATAGAAGGATAGAAACAATTTTAAATAGCAAAAAAAGGAATAAAGCATTGAAATGAAAGTATTTCCACACAATATTTTGATGGGTTATAGAAAAGCCCATTCCCCACTTTTCAGTCTCTTCTAAATTCTGTGAAGATTCTGCATTTTCCTTGGCTTACTGATAAAGACAGATAAACTAGCAGCATGCCCAAAAAAAAAAAAAAAAAAACCTTCTATTTTCATTCAGTTTACAGAATGATCATCCTCGCCTTGCTGTATCACCATTGAATAATGGCCTTGTAGGATGTGGGAAAACAGCCACTGTCGGTACACAAGGGAGGAGAACAGCTTCGCAGC
Organism: Cyprinodon variegatus; assembly: GCF_000732505.1. Taxonomy (NCBI): domain Eukaryota; kingdom Metazoa; phylum Chordata; class Actinopteri; order Cyprinodontiformes; family Cyprinodontidae; genus Cyprinodon; species Cyprinodon variegatus. Next base: position 220,917 of record NW_015151483.1, on the reverse strand, counting down.
CAAAGTGGGTAGAAGTCAGGAGTGGAGAGAAACTCTGCGGCTTGCGGTGATGATGATGGTGATGTTGGGAATTAGTTACCACTAACAGTGTTTTTCTATTCATCTCATCCGAAACCTGCCACATCATGGGCCTGAATGCAGAGTAAATAAAAATTTTAACTGGATCCAAACAGGCGAACCTTATGACTACGTAAGTCATGCATAGATGTGTGTTTTTATGCTGCGTGGGTCTGAAGACAGCCAATGGCAATAGGAAAATGCTGTGGTGTGGCCTGAGCATTGGTTTAGTCCAAGATCAATATATTCATACATTCATACAGTGTACTTTACACAGTGTGACTTACAGCATAAAAAAGGGATTTGACCACAGTAAAAATAACAAGTTGGGATAAAACATTTACATTTTCCATGCTGCCTTTAATAGGAATTCAGAGTCTATTAAAACAGACTTAATATCCTAGCTGCAACCTCCCACCACTGTCAATGCAGTTTGTAATAAAACAAACCTAACAAAGTGGAAACAGCTGATTAAAGTAAGAAACTATATGAAAAAAATACTGAATAATTTCAGTTCAACAAAAAGAAAAATTACACTGTTTACGATAGTTTTCAGTGTCAAAAGTTTTTTTAACAGTCAACTTTTAGGTTTACTTTATGTTTGACAAAGTCTGACTGATGTCTGTTGTTAAAAGGTTATAGATGTTTATTTTTTTATGATAAGGCCCATTTTTATTTTCATTTGTTGGCCCCTTCGACTCAAACAACTAAAAATATTAAATGACTTTATAATAATAATTAATGTGGAAATGTTCAATATAAATTCAGCATGAGGCAATAATTCAATTTGCAATTTTTATAAAACTAGATCTAGACCTTTTAGACAACTAGCTGTAGAAAGGAAGAGGAAACAAAAAGTGTACACGATTAGGAAAAAGTTTTTAAACAGTTTTTCAATCTTTATTTATTACTTTTTATTAGAAGTTAGACAGCTGTTGCCTCCATGCAGTTTGGAAGCCCTGTCTTCCTCTCTATCAGGTTAATCATGTGATCTACTTTAGGCCTGTTTTTGTTAAATGCAAAATGTCTGTTTCTTTATTGTACTTCAACACGACATCTGAGAACAAAGATTTTCATACAGCTCCTGCTCTGCTTCCATATATAGAAAAAAACCTTCCTCCAACAGTCATGTTACGATTTGCTCTCAGGTGCTGTGATTATTCCAAATATTTAATCAATATGCGTGAAATACGCATCATCAGTTTTTCATTCAAGTGTAAAGGAGCTGATTAATTAAACATGACTGAACTGGATGTCTTTGTAGGTGATAAAATTTAATCAAAGACACTTAGGATAATCATTCAGCCAATCATGTTGCAAAGACTTGCTGACAAATCATATCTGCTCTGCTGTTTATTTGCTCACTTACATTCTGTGGTTGAATGCTAAACAAAAAACAAACAAACTAAGGTGACCCAGTAGATAGATAGATGATTG
>NW_015151483.1:212547-219124 GCF_000732505.1 Cyprinodon variegatus | reverse complement strand
AGCAAGGGTATTAGCTTGAACATACAACAATCTACATTGTCTACAAATATCATCATCGTCTGACAGATTTTCTGTGACGATGTGTCCAAGATACTTGGTTTTGTTTGTAACACCCAGCACAGTATTTGACAGCAGAAAATCTGGAAACTCAGTAGATTTATCTTCCTTACTCCTACAGATCATGATCACACTTTTAGATGGATTGTACTTTATGTCGTGTTCCAGACCATACTCAGAGCAGATGTTAAGTAGCTGCTGTAACCCAGCAGTACTAGGGCTAAATATTACTAAATCATCTGCATACATCAGGTTATTAAGTATCGAGTCACCAGCCACACAACCAGTGTGACAAGCTCTCAACTTGTGTGACAGTTCATCTAGATACAAGTTATCTGGATTCATGACATCAGGTCATGAATTAATATGCAAAGAGAAAAGTCTTTTTTTGCAAAGACAAATTCTAAATTTTTAAATCAGAGTGTGGACTGAAGCATCTGTTGCACTATTTTCTATTTTGACACATTTGTTGGCATATCAAGCACAACAGATGTTGCATGGGTCTAAACATGAGGAAATGAAGGGTATTTAGCGTAAACTCGAGTCCTGTAACATCTTTGAAGCACACTGATGTACCGGTTTTGCATAAAGCTTATTTATTGGGATAAAAGGGTCCAATTACAGAGGCATGGGGTACACTAATTATTTCACAATGTCATTATCTCGCTTGATTTATAACTTAGATATGGAGCCAAAGAGGGTTTGGGATGTTTTAGTCCTGAATCCAGCCAAGACTGCCAGCTGGCCTGCAATCCAGTATCAGTTTATGATCATATGATGATGTCATTTTTGGATCAGATATTGTACTGAATCCACTGATGCAACCATCTTTCCAGACAACATATTCCAGCGTTACTGCAGGTCATATTCTGATTCATCTTACTCTTAAGGCTTAAGCTCTTAAACAATGCTGCACATCTGACAATATCATTATCTGTGTATAAGCAGATGTTATATCTATATTGCTGCCTTTTAGATTTGGCTGAGGGTTTAAGGTTTAAATACATGACAGGAGCTTGTTGTAGAACCCCCCTTTTAACTTGTTTAACTTTCTTTGTTTAACTGTATCCCTCATAGCTCAGTCATGAAGCTTACAGAACTTAGAAATGAAAGCCTGTTAAAACATTCAACATCAAGCAGAACCACTTAAAATCTAGAAAAGGCTGTTAGTGTTGCTGGGGCCTATTATAAATAAAATTATTAAGATCAGTTTTTCACTCATGCTTTATTTTTCTTTCTGCAGCTTTTTAAACAGTGTAACGTGACCTCTTGGTATATTACTATTGCATCAAATACTTGAATGTAGAACGCAGGAAACTTTCCGACCTTTTGAACATCAGTTAAAAACCAAAGGGGCCTTTTTGGCTCTATTACGACCACCATTCTCTCATCCTTTATTTACATTTTACAATTTTTTTTTTTACAAAAAATAGGCCTTAAAATGCAACATTCTGTGTTATTCTCATGATTTTATGACTTTATTCTCGTAATTTTATGTCTATTCTCTTGACTTTTTTCTCGTAATATTACGACTTTTTTCTCATAATTTTACGACTTTATTCTCGTAATTTTACGACTTTATTCTCGCAATTTTATGACTTTATTTTCGAAATAGAAGGAAAAAAAAATCTCTAGCCTGGCCCCAATACTCAGTCGTACCGAAACAGTAGTGAATGTTGCTCTAAATTTGAGATTTTAAGAATAAAAAAACTGAATGTAATATCTGAGACTGGATTTGAAAAGTTGAAATTCTTAACTGAAGAATCTCTAATATACAGTATGAGTTGCACCTCTCCTATTGCAAAATGTAACATTAACTTGTGCACAAAAACAGAAGCTTATGTTACATTTTAAGGCTCAGAAATTTTTCCAGCCTGGACATAATCCTCAGCTTTCCCTATGGTTGGACTCTGAAAGCATGTTAAGATTCACTCAAGGCTGAGTGAGGGAGCGCCGACAGCCACAAAGTCACTCCCAAGGTTATGCTTTCCCCCAACAGACACTGATGTTACTGAGGACATAATGCATACTGATGTATTACCAACAAACCTCTTCCCTGCTGCAGGCTAAAAATGGACCCGGGGCTTGGTCATGGTCTGAAGCAGGCAGGCAGGCTTGAGGCTGGGGGTGTTTGGGCAGGTTTCAGGTTGGGGGCTTGGAAGATGCTGCCAAAAACACCATAAGCCCCAGGCTACGCCTGGAGCCAGAAAATATTTCTATACCTCCTATATGGTAAGAGGTTTATGCAGCCCTAGGGGAATGGCATCCTGTAGAACAGCAAATAAAACCATTTCAAACGTGACAGTAATAACAGCTGCAACTCCAAATACAGCTCTAACTAATATGACACATTGTGTCTTCACTACCAGGGCCTGAGAATGGAACAATCCTCTGATTAAACCTGATCTATTACCTAATGATTTTATGCATGAGGTGTGTTATAAATGCATGTGACTTAACATGATCACTTCATTCACAGAGTGGTATAATCATTCCTGTTCAACCTCAGACATTAAAAGCTTGACAGTGTTTTGTTGCTATTCATTAAAGAGCTGATTTTTCATAAAAGCAGGAGTGTCGTGATGACTTTGAGATACGGTGCTATGTTTTGAATAAATGACTGTCATTTTTATTGCGAGGAAGGTTCTACAGTAAGGTAACGGAGGCCACTTAAGAACAGAGGAAGGATGATTACCTTAAACAACCTGAGTGAGTTGTATATTTAAATCCTCGAATAAGCTCAATTTCTAGGAGTCTGTAATGTTTATTTGGGAACATCTAAGAAAGGGTTCCTCATTCAATTTTGTGAACGTGAATAGAGTACAATTTTATCTATGTTTAAAGTTGTTTTTGTACAGAAAGAACACAAATTTTAAAACTACAATTCTAATAGTTTTCAATCTTAAATGAGTTAAAGGGCTGCACTGTCCTGAGATCCTTCAATTTTCCCCACAGCTCTGTGCGATATTCCCTAACCCTGCGGCTGAAAATCATGCCTGCAGCATGATGCTCTATTATTTTTAAACTTTTATTGGTAAACAATATTTAAAACCATGAGCTATGGTTAAGGCAAACATAACTATAAAGCATCTCTCCACTGCTGATTTTTTTTAATTCTAAGTTGCATTATAAAGGAATCTGCAGTGCGGGATATTTTTTAATCTTCTGTTTTATAGGGAAAGGTAGTACCTTTAAGACCTTCCTTGCCTCTGCAGAAATAGGTAGAAGTGAAGTGAACTTGGCTAAAGGAACTAAATCCTTACTTATAAGCACAGACATCTCCTATGATATGACAGGAACATACAGCCAGGAGAAATACAAAAAGAGGAAAGACAAATGGAGATTGCTTTGTAGGTGGTCTGCCAATAACAACATGCAGAGTCCTCCAGCTAATCCGCTGTCCTTTTGACTCTTACTGACCTTCACCCCTCTTCCTACTGTATGGGGGGAAAAAATACCCAACAACCCTGATCTGTTAGCCCCAAACACACACACAACCACACCATACCTGATTCCAATGAAAGCTTAAAAGTACAGTGTTCAGAGTCAACTTTTTTCTGTTGCTCTGCACCATCTCCTGCAGATTGCATTTCATGCTGAATTTGCAGATGTTCCCGGAAAAGGGCACAGTTGCTTAGCTCAGAAGAATGCCATAGCTCTTTTGTTACTTTAATAGCACTGCAGCAAGCGAGATAATAGCTGGATATGGTGAACAGCACCTTGCTGAGGACAAACACTGAGATTGTGCTACACTGAACTTTTCTAGTCCATTTTTCAGCTCACTTCAGTCCTCAGATTATGAGGAAGGGGGCATAAAAAGGGAGGCACTTCGTTTTTGCTTCCTTCTCCACCAAACAGAAGTTCGAGGCCTTGTAAAAAAAGAAAACTCCATCTGGACAAATCACACAAACAGGATAACATGGCCAGAATACTTGCAATTTCCCTATCACACCATTTTTCTGAGCACTGTTGCATTTACCCCCTTTATTGTGGCTAGATTAAAGATGGAAGGTTGTCACTGACCCATAGAAAAAGGCATTTTTTTGGTTTCTCCAACTCATTTCACTGTCTGTTCAGAACGTTCTTTCATTCATCCTGTCTGAGCAATTAAGCTCTTTAAATTCCACTAGAAAACCAGACCTCTCATACTCCCCATCCTCGTCAGACTAATAATATATCTAGACTCACTGCTGCTTCCAGCAGCTTAGGAACAAAACAGAATAATCTCTATTCTTCAGTGCTCCAGGCAAGTCTGGTCCCTGCTCTGGTCTGCTCCAGCTGTGGGCAGTTGAAAGGAAAAGAAAAAGGCTAGAAAAGTACAAGATTTATGTGCAAACAGCCACAATGCGGTGATGATGATGCACCAGCTGCAGCATGGAGCGATAAGGGGTATTTACTTTCTCTTCATTATTTTGGCTGTTTGGATGCAGAATGGCTTCACTGCTTTCCATACAAATGTAATTTTTCACAAGCTTGAATGTATTCTACTGACATTTTATGTACGGAACGAACACAAAGTAGTAAATAGGGCCACGTTGAAGGAAGTGGGCTATTGCCTCATAGGCTGAAATGAAACTTAAGGTGAACTTTGAAGGCCTGTGTGGAAAACAATCATTGCATACCACCCAGACAACATTATCCTAACATGGTAGTGGTACTATCATGATGAGGGGATCCTTTTTATCAGAAAAAGGCTAGTCATGGGAAAGTGGATGTAGAAGCCAACTTTAAGATTAGCATTGGGTTGGACTGGTAGACTGGGGTAGTGGACCCCCCATATGTATAAGGGGGACCAACTACAAGGGGATCACACTTCTCAGCCTCCCCAGGAAGGCCTGTGCCATGGAAAGGAGAGTGCGGTTAATTTTTAAACCCTGGCTTCAGGAGAAACAGTTTGGTTTTAGTCCCGGCCATGGAATACCAGACCAGTTCCACACCCTTTACAGGTCCACATGTTTTGAGTCAGGAGCCCTTTGCTAGGGGCCATCCGGTCTCTATACAAGAGGAGCAGGATTTTGATCCATACTGACATTAAGTCTGCTCTGTTCCTGGAGAATATTTGGACACCAGTATAGCTGCCCTCTGTCAACGATCCTGTTTATAACCTTTGTGGACAGAATTTATTGGGAAACCCAAGGGCCAGATAGGTTCTGGTTGGGGACCAGCAGGTTTTGTCCATGCTTTGTGCTCATGTGGTTGGTTCCTTCTTGAAGCGTCCCAGGGAAAGGCCCTGGACCCACTTAAAGTACTATTTGTCGTGGCTTGCCCTCGAACACCTCGGGCTTCCCCTGGAGAAACACGGAGACTGACCCGTTCTCAGATAAGTGGAAAATGATGGATACGCGTAGGGCTGAAACAATTAATCTGATTAATCGATTATTGAAATAATCATCAAATAATTTAGTCATCGATAAATCGTTAACTGGAGTTTAGAGACCCTAAAACATGACAGAGCAACCCATCTTGAGCAGCAATGACAATTGACAATTTTTACTTTATTGCTTCACTCGCATATCAGCTTTACTATACTGCAATAATAATTTTCATATTGCACAATTATAGCAAAACTGTAGTGAAGTTGCCTGGATTTGCATTGGAACATTATTGATCACATATTTGTATGTTCTCTTAATCCACTTAAACTTATCTTATAAAACATGGTCTGTTTATTGGTCGAATTTTGATGTCTTTAAACCATGCTTTTAGTCGATATATTTACATTTTTAATTCTATTGTGCTCCCTGCTACATAACAGCGACAAGAAAATACACTTCAATTTATCTGCATGTACTATAGATATATAGCGATTTGACAACAGTCTTAAATATGTATTTCTTTTTTGCTATATTTACTGTGGCTTAATAGAAAAAGTGTGTTTGACACTCAGCAAACTGAAGATACAGGTTTATTCCATGCCACGTGTCAATGTGTCCCTGAGTAAGGCACTTAATCCCAAGTTGCCTAACACTCTGTTTAATGGTGTACAGATGTCTGTGTGTGTTTGTAAAAGGGTCTATCAGAACCTGATGATTGTGTAAAGATTTTAAGAGGTCAGGCTAACTGGACAAAGCTCTACAACTTCAAATAGTTTAGATTGCTATGTGCACAATTATTAGGCATATGAAGTCAAAAAGCTGCCAAAAGGGCAAACATGTAATAAATAATCGTACAAGCAGTTTTTATTTAAGTCATGCATTCATAAAATACTCGCCAAGTACATTTTGAACATTTTACACATACAGATTAAATCCGACGAGGGCCCAACATTAACACTTGTATGGATCGTGATCCTGCTCTGCACGCCATGTGCCTGTAGCCTCTTTCCTATTAATGTGTGGACTAATTTCTGCTGGCTTACTGTATCTGAGCTTTTGTCATTTTGAGGATTGTATATACCGTACCAGAAAAAGTAAAAAAAACCCCACCTGTGATAGGTTTTAGATAGATAGATAGATAGATAGATAGATAGATAGATAGATAGATAGATAGATAGATAGATAGATAGATAGATAGATAGATA
>NW_015151483.1:192979-211608 GCF_000732505.1 Cyprinodon variegatus | reverse complement strand
TATATATATATATTTATATATATATATATATATATATATATATATATATATATATCCATCCAAGAGAAATTTATCTTGATGAGATGAAACATTAATTATACTTCAGATATCTAACGTGCTTATCTGTGTCCTTTTTGTGGCGTCCTGAATGACTCAACTATGGACTTTTTGTCATGTTTCTATGCCAACCACTCTCAAGAAGAAGGAACGTAAAGAGCTAACAAATAATTGTCCATGAATGCTTTATTGGAATCAAATTGACTTCATTTAATTAATTGATAACATCCTTTAAAAAGGAATTTCCTAAAGGGTTCACAGAATGATTCTATAGGGTATTTGGTGCTGGTCCTTAAGGTCTCTGAATAGGGTGCGTAACATTAGTTGGACTGAAAATGGCATATTTTCTGTTCTATGTGCCCTATTGCAAGCCTGGTTAAAAGCCCCGGAGTCTTCCTTTTATTGTATGCTCATGAATAGTTAGATGAGCTGATTGGTTGGTTTACAAAGAGCAAAGATGCTGAGCAAAGACTCATCATAGCAACAAACACTCACTCACTGAAACATCAAATTGTTGATAGGGTGACCAGACGTTCTCTTTTCCCCGACATGTCCTATTTTTGATACCTAAAAAATGTCCGGGGGGAATTTTAAAATTGTCCGGGATATTGGTTGAATATAGTGCAACCCCCCCGCCTGCCGCCGAAGACAACTGAACCGCACCATGCCCCATACATACACACATCATCATTCTTCACCTTCACTAGACGTGGACATACTTTAGTATATTCTGCTGTTAAATTTGTCTAACATTTTTGTTTTTTACTGGAGGATTCAACCTATTTCACAGGATGCACGGCTTTAAATGGTAACTAGGTGACTGTAAGAGAGTAAACTGAAACTTATTGGCTTATTTTTTTTGACAAATCCAAACAGCGCGCTCTCTGACAATCAGTCGCCTGGAACGTTTGTTGAACAGAGCATCGCTTTGGACAGGTACGCACAGGTTTCACAAGCAACCTCCTCCTCACACCCCTCTCTCTCTTGTTGGGCGTGCGCAATCGAAGTAGTTCTAATCCGCACATGGTGCACAAACAAAAAAAACACCACCTTGCATTGTCTAAAATCTGGGATAATTTATCCACCTCACGGGCATCCGTCAGCAACTATCTATATCAAGGAGACTCCCGGAACTTCTGGGAGACTTTGGATGTCTGTTACCGGCCCCCAGCCCCCCTCCTCCAGCTGAACACAGGCGGCTCATGGCTCTTTGTTGAGGTCTGGTCCAGTCAGAGGCCCAGCAGTCGACACTTCATACCCCTCCCCTTCCCTTGGGCCAGTGAACCAGTGGGCTAGTCTGTCACTTTCGGGGCGTGACAAAAGTACAGGCCAGAACCAAATAAGGCAACATCCCCGAATAGACGTCAATTTGGTGCTTCGTTTGGATTCGCCTGTTTTATGGTGGAAGTTCAGAATTGTGAGATTTGCAGAGAAAGGAGGAGTCGATGGGGTTTGAACTTCTCTGTACGTCCATTTCACCCACTAACTATCGTTATTCATCTATGGAAATGTAAACTCGGTTTTCCATTCTATTACCCCTTTAAGTTAAGCCTCACTGGCATTTGCAAGGGAAGTAATAGTAGATATGTAGAATGATCCATCAAGAAAACATTTGTAACATGATTTAAAAAAATACACATGCTGGCAATAAGCATTGCGATTTTGGAAGGGTTTTGTAAGTTTATGCACCTGATAGAGCAAAGTTTTAAAATTCCACTGAGAGCAACCAGACTGCTCCCCCCACCATCTGCCTGTCGTTTAAAAGTGCAAAATGCAGCTACTGCAAGAACATAAAGTTTTTCTCCCAGCTGATGTATTGCAGTAAAAACACAGAGCTACAGTATATCATAGTTAGCGTTCACTTCATTGAAACAAAGTAGGAAAAAGTGAAATTCAGTTTCAACTCGGTTTATCAAGGATTTTAAAAAGGACTCAATCAAAATGACTTTTTTCCCTTAATTGATAAGATCAAGGTTTTCTACTTTTTGTATTCATTTAGCTCATTTTTCTCCAGTATTAATGTCTGGTTGTATATCTGGAAAAAAAAACCTCTGATGCAAAAAAACAGATCAGAAATCATTCAAGAGGGAAATACTTTTTCCTAGCGTACATTGCAGCCTTAAGCTTATGTCCTGTCTCACATATTAAATATTGCTGACTTGGGGCAAAGTTAGCCAATTAATGAAAAATAAATGGGACTGGAAAGCATCATTTCCATATCCTTTATAGGTCAACATGTGCTGAGACAGGGCTGTTGGTACCGCTGGGCATCATGGTTAGATATTAAAGTATTGCAATCTCTATACAGCCGTTCCTTGGAGCCATGTCACCAACCCCGCATGCAATTATAATAAACGTTTGCTCATTTTTGCTTCTGCAACTTCCCCTCCCATCAACGGCACAATGTTTACAGCCGTTATCATTGCTTGTTAATCTTCACTTGATCATCTGCTCCTTTGTGGTGTGATATTTTTTCTTCTTAAAGCTAGAAGCAACATCCTGTTAGCCCCATATCTTCTTGTGCTAAGCAGCCTCGCGGGCGCAGATGACGGAAAAAACAACGCACGCCCTCCTGCCATAAACAAAACAACAACAACAATGGGGCAATTACAGACCGATGCTTCGCAACCTCCACTTCATTCTGCGTTATCTTCATTATTCAGTTCCTCTCGAATCAGCTATTAAAGGTAATTAAGCGATTCATCAAGTCAGTTTCAATTACTGGGAGCTTGACAGCTGCAGATTGGAATCAGTGGGGGTGAGAGGAACGGCAGAGGGAACGAAAGAAGCATGAAAAAAGTAAAGAGGGAGAAAACGGACCAGAAGTGCAAAGACAGAACAAAGTCAGACAGACAGGGATCAGGCTCCCCTGGACGTCAAGAATTAATCCGTCCGTTTCGTATCCATGGAGCAACAGGCGTCATCGCCACTGATCACGTGCTCCGTCATCAGCTGAAGGTCCTGACACTAAATCAGCTGGATTATCATTGCTCTGTCATAACTGGAAGAACTGTAATATCACAGTTTATGATGAATAAAAGTGCTCTCACACTCTCTCGTGCAATCACACCACATGCAGCGGGGGAATAAATTTTCCGCCTGACATAGAGTGCCCACTCGTAATAAAGCTCACATGTAGTGAAGAATCATAAAAAAAATGTTCTCGCCGAAGCATCTAATTTATGTCAACCTGTTCCCAGGTCCTGGGTTAAATTTAGGCTGGTGCCGGAGCTAAAAGCAGCTGAGGCGATGTGTGTAACCATCAGGTGGGGCGAAGCAGAGCACAGCTTCAATTTATGTTTGCCCGATTAACCCTACTGTCTGCCTGCACAGTTTTAGATGTTAGGTTAAAGAATAATTCATTTGGAAGGAATTATCGTGCCTTTTAGTTGTCCATTAGAGTCAGGTTTACCATCACCTTAATGGCCATCATAAGTCATCCAGCTCTGGTTGTAATTGCTGGCCTAAATATTGAGGAACTGCTGATCTAATATATCTAATGGGATACTAAAAAGCCAAAGGACACTTTTACACCCTGAGGCTCCAGCTTTATACGTTATAGTTGACTGTGAAGGGTTCTTCGGCAATTAATTTAATTTTGTGCAAATTGAGGTGTTAACACTTGATTAGAGAGATTAGAGGTGGGCTTTATGACAATATTAGATTATTTAGGATTAGAATGTGCTCAGCTAAAGCAGTGAGGGAGTATGATTGTCTTTGAGGCACATTCTGTGCATTGCGGTTCTATGCTTGCACGGACACATAAGGTCTTTATGTTTCAGCTAACTGTCCTGTAAAAGTTATGATTTTATGAAGTTTACCTGTTTTTCCAATAGCCTCTGTGAAATCTAGAAATAGTTTGTTGAATTTTGCTAGTGTTACCTTTATTCATTCATTTATCTCTTTCTTTTTTATCAGAGGCAGCACAATTTAAAGGTTATAAAGTAAGTATTGCCGTTTCTGTAAGCGTTCTTTGAGATCTGGTCCCTGTTGGGATTTTCCTTTTGTAAAGATTCTGTTTAGGAAAATAACGAAGCTAAAAAAAGAAAGACCTCAGAAAAACAATGTGTTCAGTAACAAATATAAAAGAAAGCCATTAAATGTCACTACTAGATTACGGGCATGATAACAATATGCAATAAAAGAGAACATAAACACTAAAGCTAAATGGAAATGAAATGTTTGGAAAACCAATCAAGGTATAACAGATTTTTAAAGTGTTGAAATTTACGACAGATTTGAAGTAACAGTTCATGCATTGCAGTTTTCCTCCTTTGATAAAGTATGTTGACTAAGGAAAAGCATTCTGCCAGAACAGGATTTGAATATCACCACTTGAAGGTGCTCTGGATGATTTGCCACAGTTCTGTAGTTTCCTAATGCAATCACAAAGAAGAGGCGGTTTAAACTGTGTATTTAAATGCACAATTTAAATAATAGAAACCAATCAAATAAAGTTTCAGAATAAATATTTGTGTAGAAAGAAAAAAAAATGGGAAAACATGACAATAAAAAGAAAACAAACCATTTTTAATACTTGATTTTAAAGAGATCACACATATTTGACTTGATTGTCTGGTTTGAGACCAAACTGTTAGATGCAGGATAACTGCAATATCAACGTTGCACGTCTTAAAACAGGCAGGTAAAACTGTGCAAAATGCATAAAATCTAGTTTTAAATCTTACTTTTAAATAATAATATGTTTGTTCAAGTCTTTAAACTCTGATGGAGCTTGTAAAAAAAGACACCTGAAATGTTTTCTTTACCATCTAGCAATTTTCATGGTTTTGGTTGTGTTTTAACTTTTCATTGGTTTTATTTCCAATTTGTGTTATTCTAGTTATTTTTGATAGTATTGAGCTCTTAGGTATTTCTTGTTTGCCCACTGTTGCCCTCCCGTGTCAGTCTCCTTTTTTCTAGCTACATTCTAGAGTCTTCTGCTCGCACCTGCTCCCAATCTGCTAATTAGGATGGTCTTTGTTCCTTTGTCCCATATATGCACCTCCTGCTCAGTAGTGATGGTGAGATGAAGCCTCATGAGGCATTGAACCGTTTGGACAAATTGCTTCAACGATCCCCACAGTTCATGAGGCTCCACCTTAACATGTCACCACCTACTGGTGGAGTGCATGACTACAGTTAGTAACATAATCTGGGAATTTTTGCAATTTCTTTTCTTGTTTGTTTTTTCCACATTTAAGTTCCTTTTGAAATTGTTAACGATTGGTGGTATAATAAAATTTTTGTGTGTGTTTTTGTTAGAAGAGAGCAATCATTTTAGGTACACAGTTTTTCTGCCATTTTGGTGAAATAAGCTCAAGCAAACAGTGAAAGTGCTTGTGGAAATTGGGAAATGATGAGCAAAATGAAAGGTGTTAGTCATTTTTATTTAAACATAATATTTTTTCCACAGTTTTGGTTTTAATTGGGTTGGAAGTTTTGTTTTCAACCAATCTTTGTGCTAAACCGGCCAATCTGATTTGGCAGTGTTTTTAACCAATCTTTATTTTTACTAGGGCAAACCAATACTAATTAGTCACATTAGCCAAAAATAATTAAGTATACAGTAATAGCAACTTTCAAAAATCCAAAGAGAGTCTCAAACTATCAACCTCAGGAATGAGAGTCAACGTCTTTCAGCTGACGCCACCAACACAGTTCAGGTCCAATTGACAGCAACAGTACTTCATACTAAAGTTACATCTGTGTCCAGCAGCTTGCTCAGATCGTAACATTGTTTAATTAAGATAGTTTTAAACAACTAGATTGATTGTTTTTCCAACCAATCTATTCTTAGAATATATCCAAACTCTATCCATCTGACAGCTACTCTCCTACAAACTCTCACATCTTGACTGAATACTGAGGCTGTTTAAATGCCTATCGAAGTTCTTGCTTTTTCTGAACCACTTCCCGAAGGTATCACAGTAGCGAGGCTTCAGACGTGATAAATTTTGGCCCCTCCTCTAAATGAATCACGCCTCGACACGCGTTTCGGGGAAACGCCCCCTCCATTACTCGACACACGCCTCGAAGCCTCGTCTCATCTCATAACATCACTACTGCTCAGTCACTGTTGCTGGTTTAGCAACAGTGACTGAGTTTGGTCATTTCTTTGCCCCTGGTTGTGAGTATTCCTTTTTCTCGTTTTGTGGATTTATATTTTTGGATGTTTGCTTCTGTTGAACTTTTTCGGATAATAAATCTTCATGTTACTTCCTTCAGCTTCAGTCTGCATTTGGGTCCTACTGTCAAACCTCACCCCCACAGTGACAGTAATAGACTATGTCTATAAATTCTTGCAACTTTTCACATCGTAGCAGTTTTATTCTTTGCATTTTGAAGAACACCACATTTATCCGCAGTTTTTTTTTTTTTTTTTTAAAGATAGGGTTATTTATGCACTGATGAGATTTGTTATAGTTTGCATTGGATTTCAACATAACTTTTAGCTTACTCTGCTGTTTCTCTATTAACTAATCTTGCACAATCTACAAACTTCTTTCATCAACAGGAGTCAGTGTAACCCTCACATCCTCTGCATACAAACAGCTGGAAACGAAGTAATTGTACTATGTGCAACATACTGATTGTCTCTCCTGAAAGCAGCGTAAACATTTCTCTTCTATGGACCATAAATATCTTAGAAATAAGTAAACAGCTTATTTAAATAAAGATAAAGGAATGTAGCCAGAGGCATATTGGAAATGTTTACAGGAAATGAAGACCCTCATGTTGTAAAACCTAAACGAAAACAGAACAAGCTGGACTTTAGTTTTCCAGCATAATTACAGTAGAAAGCTTACAAAGCCTTTTTTATTGAGCATTAATATTCATCCTTGATAGTCGTCCTTTCTTGTCCTGACTCACTACATCAAGCTGGCTGAAACATGGAATAATTTACAAGGTGGCCAGATTGTGCCAGAAATGAATAAAGACTTGACACCGGCTCTCACCCAGCAAGATGCTTAACAATCTTATGATTAGAAGCTTGATCATCACTAAGGAGGTGCTGCAAGATGGCATAAAATAAGACACACATTCTCTACATGGTTCATTTTCTCGAGAGGACTTCCTTTTGCTGTGAAGGAGTTATATTCAGCTTCAATTTATATGTTATTGTTAGGCTTCCTGTCATATTTATTCCTGCTGAAGACATGCATGTGGTTTGAATTCACTGCAGCATTTATTTAGTGAACAATTCTCTAATATTAAAATATATTTAAAAAATCTATATTGATTTTTAGAACATCCACTCAATTAAAAATTGCAGTTTAGGCATCAGATTTTTTTTTGTTGTTGCTTTTTTGCCACAGTAACATAGCAAATTACTGGCACCCTTTACAACTCCTATAACAGAGATGTACCTGTAGCACATTTTTAATTCATGCTATACTCTTTAGGCTGATAAAAACAGCCTTTTAAATTTTAACTATCTGTTACCCTGAGGCAGAAATATGATGCAGCATATAGCCATTTAGCTATGTTTTAAAATGGGAAAAACAAGATTACAGAACAATCATGTAAGACAGATGTACTGCGTTTAATATGTCAGGTATGGCTACAGGAAAGGATCTGCTCACTTAAACATCCCCATATACACAGTTAAACTCCAAATTATTTTGCCCCTTTTGTAGATTCAGGTTTAAAGTAATCTTTTTGCCGTTCACACACAGCTTGTCTGACTGGAATCGATACCGATGTTTGGGTAATGGAGGGAGTTAACGATTAGGGTGATGGTAAAAGGCCTTCCAAGCTCAAAGACTAGGAGCTTAACAAGATAAATCATCATTATATAGGCAAAAAGCTGCTTAGCTACTAAATAAAAAGATCAATTGATACAATTCCAATAAAAATCATCTATGACAGGCAATTTTTAAATAAAAATTAATGAAATTATGTTTTTTTTATTTTTTATTCATGATTGAGGCTCTATGTTTATTGTCTTTGATAAAACACATCTAATCTTCTATCAGAAACTAACTTCATGGTTGAATGAAAATGTGTTTACGCTTAACTACCCACTCAGAGATCTGAATTAAAGATTAAAACCAAAGTTAAGTGAGCAGCAAGGCGGGATGAGGACCTTAAACCTTCAACATTAAGTGCGCTATATTTAAAACAGGTGTTAGTGACACCTCCACATCAGTCTTTTTTTTTTTTTTACACGAATTATACATTCAGATACATGTAGTGAACATAAAAAGTATGACAAATTGCCCAGAAGTGCCAAATGTATCACAAGTGATACAAATAACCTTTTTAATTTAAAGTAATGGTTTTAAGATGGATGTTTCTTTCATTTGTCAGAATAATCAATTATAACTTTAGCTTAAAAATGAATTATCTGACAATTATTTCACAGTTTAGGCTTTAAAGGGCTAACTGTCATGAACTATACACACTGAAGCTAATGGTGAGGAAGGTAAAGAAAAAGAAAATCCTACATAGAAAGCTGCAGCATGTTGATGGTTCCAAGACTCCTTAAAAACAAAACAGTCTGGGAATTTTTTAAAACTGTTAACAGTTGTTGAAGTGTTCAACAATCATTACTAATTGTGTGGGCCCTTTGCACACACCTGTAAAATATTGCATACATTGCAAGGAAAATATTAAATGGACTAGAGGAATGATATTAAATGTGTGGATTGCAGACATAAAACAAAAGGAAGTTTCCGTTGCTGTAACCTAAGATCAAAATAGTTGAAAAGCTGCACATTTTGAACCATGTTTTACTTTTTAATCATATGCAAACTATAATTTCCTCAGAATTATACAAATAATCAGAAGGGTAGTAGCCAAGGTCTAACCTTTTATGTATGGGATTTTTACTACCTTTTTATTTTATAAATATATAAATTATATATAAATAACAGTGGCGACAGTGGCGTTGGATGTAGGAGTTTGACCTGAAATCGAAGGGTTGACGGTTCAAGCCCCGACTCCGACGTTCAGTGTCGTTGTGTCCTTGGGCAAGACACTTCACCTGCATTGTCTACTGATGGTGGTCAGAGGGCCCGGTGGCGCCAGTGTACGGCAGCCCCGCTTCTGTCAGTGAGCCCCAGGGCAGCTGTGGCTACAATGTAGCTTTCCACCATTAGTGAGTGTGTGTGAATGGGTGAATGAATGTAGTGTAAAGTGCTTTGGTCAAGTCTGCTGACTTGAATAAAGGTGCTATATAAGTACATGCCATTTACCATTATATATAATATATAAATTTTTATTTAGGATTAATGATGGGGCTCTAAATTGACAAAATTAAACTGTGAATGGTTAATTTTGGTACAACCTGGCGCTGTGTTCAAGAGCAGACAGGTGAAGTAAATGCAAACGATCTTTAAGATCAAGCTAGATTACTAGAACACCAAAATGCTCAGATATTTCTCCTTTTTTAGCTCTAGATGTCTGCTAAGAGGCTGTGAGGTCACACTGCTGCCATCTTCCAGGTAACTGATGAAATGCAAATCCTTGCTTTAAAAATCACTACAAAGAGTGAAGATGACTGGTTCCAGCCATCAGGGATGAAAGCTGAGTGACGCCATCACAGAGGATCTGCTAACAGCTCAGTACAGATGCTGAAGGGAGGGAAATACAACTGGCAGCTTGAGGAGAAAGTTAAAATAAGTTTTATTTATGTCGGATTTCTTTCTGACAATTTTATATTTAATTATAAATAGAATTATATTAGATATTTGGATTTTATTTCAGTTAATGGGATGCTCTATTGGATTATGTTTAATATCTGGTTCTAATTAAAGGAGAATTAGCAAAAAAGCAGTAGCCTTTTTCATTATCCCATTTTGCTTGTCACCATGAACAATATTTAACCAGAATTACTTTTGTGGTTTGGCTTCATTAAGATAAAGTATATTGCTGTACACTATATGACAGCGATAGATGCGAAAGGCCAAAAACGAATAGTATTAAACAAAGTGGTTAATTCTAATTTTCAGAAACCTTTGTTAACTAGAAATCATTAACTCTTTTTAAAAGTTATACTATGAAAAACAGATCAATATATGAGAACTTCGTCCTTTTAAGGTTGCTCATCTCCGTCAGAATGTTTTCAATTTCATTTTTTAAGTACCGTACAAGTTTTAATTGATGCTGCATTAAAGTGTCTGTGTACAACGATATAATGCCACCCTGGATTTTCTCATCTATATCACAGAAATAACAAGTTTCTTTTCCATTTTCCTATTTTGAGTAAAAATGTAAAATAAAACCATATTTTGAAGAAATTCTTTTAGTAGAGTAGAGTATAGCTTTATAGAAGCTGGTTTATTGAACATTGGGCCTCCTGATGACAGAAAACAGTGTGAATCTTCTTCTAACAACTTTCCAGAGGTGTAAAAAACGCACCACATACTATGTTACCTACCTTGATGTCTTAGAAAGCAAGACACACTGCTGTGTTTAGAGCAATAGGCTGGTTGGATTACATTTATAAATAGGATCTTGTACACAGTGGTCCTTCACAAAGAAGTATACTGTTTCTGCTCTGTGGCTGATTTGATTATCTCTCTGGAAAAGCTTGAGGCAATTGCTGACCCTAGACAGAGATGCATTGAGAAATCAAAGGGTGGCCAGAATTGGACATTTCTTTACCCAGATCTGACCTGACAGGTGGCTAGCTGGTCTAAACAAAAAAATAGTGGGAGCTGAATGACAAAAACTGCTCCTAGAGTTAATGAAGAGGGCCCCATGTCAGCTACTTTCCATATCAGATGTGTGAATGAAGTGAGAGGAAGTGCAGAGATGTTAAAAATCTAAAAGGAAACAATTTCCTATAGCATGTTACGATAATAAGCAGCTCAATCAAGCTGTGAGACAGTGGGATAGAGTGAGACTTTCAGGAGATAGCATAAAGGATAATGATGTTGCACTAAAGTTGCTCTGCTTAATGTTCTTGAGTTTTCAAACCTCAGTTAAACATGGCATATTTAAGGTAAGGAATAGAAGACTGTTATATTGTTAATGCTATACGTGCAAATTAGAAAGCACAAGGGCTAGAAAAACGATAGAGTTTAACTGAAAAACTAGAAATGACTAAAACCCATAAAAAATGTGATGAAACTATAAAAAAGGGCAGTTAAATAATGCATAAGTTAAACTAAGGGTTCAGTTAGGAATTTTCCTAAAATCCCACATAAGCAGAAACTGCTACTTTTAAAATGGAAGAAAACTCAGTAAGTAAACAGATTTTAGCTTCTCAAACAGTATGTCATGTTCTTCACCCCAAGCTGTCAACGAGGGGATTATGGCTCTAGTATGAAACACTTGGAGGGTTGGTGTACCTAGAAAAGCTCTACTTAAATGTAGTCAATTTGATATATTTCTTGAAGAATGTGAAACCCGTTCTGTGACTTACTGAGCAACACAAATATTTAGCATACATACCTAAATTGGAGGACGCCCTTCCCTCTGCAGCCCTGTCCTTTAGTCCCTCAGCGATTGACAGCTGCTGTTCATGGTACTGCTTGGCCCTCTCCAAGTCTTGCATACAGCGGGCGGCGTGACCCAACCCTGCGTAGGCCCTCATCTCGATGGACTTTTCCTCCAGCTCCTGGGCAAGCTCCAGGACATGAGTGTGGTAGGACATGGCCTTGTCAAAGTTACGATGGTAGTGGTAGGCGCTGCCTAGGTTACTGTAAGCGCGGGCCTCTTCTCTTTTGTTTTCCAGGGCCTTAGCAATCCCTAAATGCTGCTCATGACATTGAACAGCATTATCAAAGTCTCCCATGGCGATGTAGACGGCTCCCATGTTTCCTAGCTCACGGGCCTCAGACAGCTGATCCTTGGATTGCTTGGCCAGCAGAACGCACTGCTTGTGGCTGGCGAGGGCGTTGGGATAGTCTCCTATTGCTGTATATACATGGCCCAAGCTGCTTAGCGCCATCGAAGCAGCCTGCAGAAAGAAAGATACCAATCAGTAAATCAGAAGGCTAAAGAAAAAGAAATGAAAAATTAATTATACCAATGCCGCATAGACAGGAGGTAATTATATTGGCTGTGCTTCACAGGTTCTTTACCCAGAAAAGCTGTACATCAAGTGAACTGGAAAAAAAAAATCTAAATACTTCAATCTTAAAATACGCCTAATGCAAAGAGACCAAACAACAAACAAATCCTGATTTGATTTCGCCTATGCTGAGAGAGGAGGGGGGTAAAGTGTGATGCAGATCAGCACAGCAGCAGGCTTGCTTTAAAGCTGCCAGTTTGCCCACTGCAATCATGCCTCATGGCGTGCCACCACCAACGGAACAAAGACTCTGCTAATCAGGAGGGAGAGAAGGGAGGTTTCAGCTTCACACAACAGCTGTGGGGGGGCAGCCAACTGGTGACAAGTCCTATCAAGTGGAAAAAACTCCACTCAGTCTTTAATTCTCTCCACCAGGATTTGAAAGGGAAAAGCAACCAAACTAGACCTAAAAACTGACACGGCAGCAGTGAAATGTTGGCAAAAATTAGGTTTTTGACCTCTTATGCGACACATTCTCTGCAGGTTTATTAACTCTTTATATAGAGGATAAACAGTGGGGAATTGGGGTCAGTTGTCATGAAGTGAACAGATGTTCAATTAATCATGCAGGAGGCAGAAAATAAAGCATATCCTTTCCAATGTCCCACTCTGCAAACTCCAGCCAGGAAGGGGTTTGGATACAGGCCAGCAAAGAGGTGAGCCATCCTGACAGTTAAGGCCATAATCTTGCATAGCTTAGGACTCCAAAAACTCTGAAGTCAGCAACAGTGAGGGATACATTTCTGCCAGGAAAATAAGTTCGTAAAACATTGCTAATAGAGAGTCAGTTTGAAACTTTCCGCTGATCCTCACATAGAAGGCAGCAAAAGCAGCTTTAAGCAATTAGGAAAATTAGGACAGAGAGAAAAAACATACTATTAAAATAATGCAACTTTTAGTGTCTGTTAAGTGGAAATCAAAATACCAAATCTTTTGCAATCCATTTAAAGCACTACAACACTCTTCTGTGTAGTCACCAATATGAAAAGAAGGCTCAACATTAGATATAGTTATCTGGAAGGAGTTTATTAATCAGGTCAGAGGGAGCACAGAGCTTCATGAATCTATCAGATAGGAAATGCTATTTCTGGGTTTCATTTAGGTTTGAGAAAGCGAGTCAAAAAAAATGAGACTTAGAGCAGATAACAGGAGGACGAAGACTACAGCGAAGTTCTTCTGTTGTATTATTTAGAGCAAAACAAGGTATTGGTAAGGAACATACAGCATATGCAGTAGATTTTCTCTGTATTCAGGTTTTAGAAACTGTGTGGTTACCCACCCCAAGAGAATGGGTTCATAAAAAGCTTCACGGTCATCATAAAACCCTCTTTTTACTGACTATTGTGGTTCAAAGTTTACAAGAATTCCTGTTCGAAGCATAAATATCATAAACAGGACGTCAGTTTGTTATCCACTTATTCACTTCAGGTTATGACATAATCAGGGTATGATATTAAACTTTAGTCCAACAGAACAAAGCTGGGTAGTCTAATGATGTATTAATATTGCAAGCTAAACTATAGAACCCGTTAGTTAAGTATGCAAAAGATTAAAAAAACAACACTAAATAGAGGAGAGCCAAGACGAAAACCAATGACCAGAGTGGAATGCCTCTAAATTGGGACAGCTTAGTACATTCCATCCATTTTACGTTACAATTACTCTCGCAAGGGGTGCTGGTGCCTATATCCAACTGTTAATGCTGTACACCTTGGACAGGTCGCCAGTCTGTCGTAGGTCAGCACAGAGGCAAATAGGACAAACAACCATTCACGCACACACTCACACCTAAGGACAATTTTAGAGAGGCCAATTAACTTAACAGTCATGTTTTTGGACTGTGGGAGGAAGCCGGAGTACCCAGAGAGAACCCACACATGCACAGGGAGAACATGCAAACTCCATGCAGAAAGACCCCAGGCTGAGAATTGAACCCCGAACCTTCTTGCTGCAACGCAGCAGTGTTACCAACTGCCCTCCCTTAGTACATTTCGGCACTAAAATCATACATAATAATTGATAGTATATTTATAAAGTTATGTAATTTTCTGGATTTTATTAGAATGCTTCATTTGAATCATGTTTTAAACAGAATAGCTTTTTGTTTCATGGCACAATTTTGCCTCATTTGGTCAAGTCTAAAAACTTGAAAATTGAAAAGTATATAATTTATTTCACACAGACTAATATTTAGAAGTATTTTCCTCTGTTAATTTAGATTATTTTCCTTTAATAGCAAATAGGGACTGAGGATATAAGATTAGAATATTACATAAGACGAATAAACAACATCGTTAATACAAAAATATGAGTTCAATGAAAAGTTTCTTCAACAATTGCTTTCATGTTGGAAAAACAAGAAAAATCAGGATTCATTTTACGTTTTTAAACATAAATGAAGAGATATCAATAATATCTGTAACTTTTTTAAATAAAAAAAATATAAAAAATCTTATTTGCTCTTTTGATCCATTTGTTTCAACCGTTAACTCTTATAAATTTCATTGAAATACCAAGTTTAATAGCCAGACTAACCGTACTAATCACAATGTGATGTCACTAATGCCCCTTATATAAAAATGTTTAATTGCATATGGCAGGGGGCCAGAAAAAATATTTTGAATGCCGTTCTCCTACAATTTTTATATTATACCAATGAAAGAGGCCACTTCTTGGTCAAATATCTATAAAACCAGAGGTTTGCAGTTTGCCCCAAAATTCTGATCAGAGCATCTTTAGTTTAGACCTTTTGAAAGACATTTCCTTTTTCCAATGATCTTTCTTGGAATCTTTCTCCAAATGCACAAATACACAAAATCCCATCTTTCCTTCATTCCACATAGCTGCTGATGCCTGGAACCAATTACCTGCTGACATAAGAACTTCCAGCAGTTTGCTCAAGTTTAAAGACTCGACAAGGCATTATACGAGCCCGGGGAGGCAATTACCCTCCGTCACAACTGTTGCTGTTTCATGTTCCCAGATAGCCTATCTAGAGCTGCTCAATTACATGTGCCTTTTGAAGCTTCGCTCCATCTCTCCGGCTCAAACTTCCACTTTTCCGAGCAGAAAACACAGAAGATTCCTCATCTCTGTCTGTCTTCAGCCAAGCACAGTGGGAGACGAAGGTAGGGACGCGAAGAGGGAGGCTGCAATCTATTTCAGTGGAGATGAGTTGCTCTTGTGATCAGTGTCCCTCTAAAGTGATATTGCAACGCTGCATTTTTTCCTCAGATGGGAGCCAAGATAGGCAGATAATGAGGAGACAGCCTTTCCAGTAACAGAGGATACTCTGTGTTTTGGTCCAGGAAGGCAGACTGGGACCATGCGTTTCTGTCTGTATCCTGAATACAACCCCCATCCCAAAGCTGCTGCTCCTTTTCCCTGCCCAACTCATGCAACAAAGTAACACTCTACCCAGAGAAAATTTAATTTCACAAAATGTCTGATTTCCACCAAAGTGACCTATTTCTAATTTCATTCAATTTCTTTTCTGCTCTTATCGCTCCTTCGTCCCTTTTCTGACCCCTCCCTCCCAGTCTCCTCACACATAATCACACCCACCCACACACGCTTCTCTCCATTCCTTTCCAAAGTCAGTCCTGATTGTGTTTACAGAGTCCAGCCTTTCTCCGGATGTGTGTGGATTTGATTAATCCTACCACCCTCCATTATACACTGTTGATAAACCACTGGCTCTAATCAGCTAACACATTCTGGACTAAAGCTCACCTAATTGAAAGGATAACTGAAGGACCAGAGACAAGAAGGGATGAGATTGTAGATTCAGGAAAGCCAGTCTCCTAAAATATTAGTCATCTTTATCCTATTCAGGACAGCTACAGTTTATATTACAAATAAAAATCTGAGAGAAGTGGTGTGGTTAGTGAATTAAATATGTTGCTTATACAAGATGATTTTATTTAGGGGTTTCAGAGTAATACACGCAATGTTTTTTCTGCTTTGAAAGTGATTATGCAAATCATTAATTCACTTCATATGTGCTTTTTGAACCCATTTTTGCAGGTCTGCAACAAAACCTTCCTAGGAAATTACATGAAAGTTAGTTGATATGTTTCTAAAGAAGGCATAGTTCTAATGGGGGTGTGAATAGTTCTGCAGGAAACTGTATTCCGGACTGACTGTTGATGTAAGCTTAAATTAAGTGCTTTTTCAACCCATATCTTTGAAGGGAAAAATAACCTCTAATGATTAGACTCTCACTGCCTGCAGCAGAATTCTGCCCGATGTCCAGACTTCATGTATCAGCGTGATTTTTGACTTTGAGCCCCTTGACTGTTTTTTCTCTCTCTCTCCTCTAGAACAAAGTGCTGCCCACAGACTTACGGCTGCCTGTGGTTGTACCTCAGCTCGCAGCTGTGCGACTATGTCTTTGAAAATCCTTCTTAGTTCATACTGGACCTTTGAGGTCCAAACAGCCAAGGCTATCATCACAGCCTGGCTCAGGCTAAGGGACAAGCCCTTGCTGTCATGAGACCTTAGTGGTTGGATTATGGTTGGACTTGTAAGACAGTCTCCTTTGAAGATAGCTCAAAATATGGGTGTGGAACCTCCCTTTGAATCAGTAAAGGGAAGAAAACACAAATGTAAGCAGGTGAACAAACAAGCACCGACTGCTTTGGTGGGATTTCTTGTTAGAAGTTTAGACCTGTAAATAAATTTAATATGGACAAGTAATCAAAGAGTCAGCAGCTTCGGAAGAGCTGGAAATGTATCACAGCTGTTAGAAATGTAAGTTCAAAACATCATGAAAGTCAAAGTCTGACTAAGTTCTCTTAATGGGAATTTATAGTCTTTGATTTTTTCACCTTTTGTTGTGTGACAACAACAAACTTTAATTAGTTTAGACTTTATGTAAAAATCACACAAAGTAATGTAAACTTGTGAAGTAGAAAGAAAGTTAAACAAAGTTTACAGATATTTTTCTGCAGATAAAAAAACAAAGGTGAGGCATACATTTTTATTCAACCTGAGGACTTCTTTGATCACCCTTAAATGGCAAATACAGCTGCTACACTGCAAAAAATGATTGATCTAAAAACGAGTAAAAAATGTCTTAAATTTAGTGTATTCACCCTTAATTTGAGCAGGTAAATAAGATGATTTGTCAATGGAATGAGTATTTTACTGTTAAAATAAGATAATTAGATAATATACATTTGTAATAAGACAATATCATCGTTTTTTCTTATTTTAAATGTAAATTGTCTTGCACCATTGGCAAAGTGTCTCAGTTAACGCCTTAATTAAAGAAAAAATGCACTTATTTTAAGAAAAATTACTTATTTAAATTTTTTGCAGCGTAATGTTTTAGGGTTAGTCTCAACTAGATTTTCATATCTTAACACTAAAAGAAACAAGATAATACCTCAAACTCCCTCAAATACGAAACATATCTTTCTTTAGAGCCCTTTTAGTTTTGCCATATAAACAAAGCATCCCCACAGCATAATGCTACCACCACCATGTTTCAACACAGAGATATTATGTTTAGAAGGTTGAGGAATTTGTGTTTTAATCCACATAGTGTTTTGCATGCAAGATTAAAAGTGTTTTGCTATGTAAAAAGAACATCTTTAGGCTTCATTTCAAAAATTATTTTCCTTTATTGTTTAGTGTATAACTCATGTTGGTATGTAAACAGATGTGTCTTCTCTGATTGTTGTTTGGTGACTGATTTATAGTTTGACTCTTGAGTTCCACCTACAACTGGGTTTAGGAGAGAAAGTGGCTCAATATAAATACAGACTGCACCTCAGATCTCTATGTTTAAAATAATTGGAAACCAATTGCCCTTTTTCTTCCACTTACCTAATATTTATAACTTCCCATAACATTCAATGTTGTAACATTATAAAATGAAAGGAGGTTCAAGGGGCTGGAATATTTTCCATAAAGCAATGCATATGAATAGATGATAATGAGAAACCAAATGTGAAGCTGCTGAAAATCATCTACAATGAATGAGAAAGTGGGAAAACAACAGAGATCCTGTAGAATGGGTTGAGAGATCAAGGTGTTAAAAACCTTGCAGGCAGCTCTCTGCCCAAACAGCACGCTCCAGAAAAAAACAGGGCAGACCCCATTTCAGCAAAGTGCTGTTAATGGGATTATATGAAGGAGAGGAGCTGCTCTCTCTTGTAAAGAGGAGACAGACGGCAGGTTTGATACTATTACCACAAAGGTGAGAGCAACCTCACTGTTCAATTTACCAATATGGGTGTTAAGCCTCAGCCTGGGGTTCTATATGATACTGTGGAGTGCTAGAAATTAGTACGAGAGAGTAAAAAGTAAAAGAAAAAGTGTGAAACAAGTCATTTTGAGAGTAAACATTGCTTTAAATGGAGAAAGAGGTTTGTATAGCAAAAGGGAATAATACGAAAGTTTGTAGATTTTCATCTATTTTCATGATGAATTAGGAGAAATTATTTTTTGTTTACCAAAGATAATACTATAATTGTGCTTTGTTTATTATTCAGCTTGCTATTAGATAGATAGATAGATAGATAGATAGATAGATAGATAG
>NW_015151483.1:187440-192613 GCF_000732505.1 Cyprinodon variegatus | reverse complement strand
TGTCAGTTGATGACAAGATGCTTTGCTACTAATCAACCAGAAAGAGAAAAATTCCAACTAAAAGGCATGATTTTCTGAAACATAGATATATAGACATAGACAGCATAGATATTCAAGATAGACAGATAGAGCAGAAAAAGAAAGCTTTACCTACAAATTAAAAGAAAACTAGAGCATTAATTTTGCTTAATAAATGTTTTTGGGACTGTTGAGTATTTTGCACTTCTTAAATGCCCTGGTAACTGAGAGAACAACAAACAAAGCCTCTGTGATTTCAACAGCTAGGGAACCTACAGACACACACCCACACCAATATATTCAGTTGTAAACACATGCACAAAAGAACAGAGGTCTAATTAAAAGGAGTTGGAGTGGGAAGGTAAGAAAGATCATGCACCAGTGTCTCTCTTAACAAGCTGGGCTGAGGCACATGCTGGTAGGCAACTGAGTCCCATTTAAAAGGAAAAGGGTGGGAGCCTGGAGCTGCACGGGAGCAGAGGGGGGTGCATGAAAGGCTTCAGGAGAAATTGTCTTTGAAAGATGAGAATATTGAAGACATCCCTGAGGTGGACATTTCCTTTAGATCTGCATTCACCTGCAGCAATGTATATTGACAAAAAAGGGAGCATATTAGCTGCAATCAAGTAAAACAGAGCAGACCAGTAAGAGATGATCTTACAGAAAGATGAAAGATGCTCTCTGGTGCATTTGCTGATATCTACATAGGTGAGTGCGAATAATGTCTGAATGAATGAGAAAAGGGGGAATTTACAGGAGATATGCAGGGGGGGAAGGAGTAGAGGCTGGGGGTGGGGATGGTATTTGCCAACATATTCCGGTGGTTTTATGGGTCTATACTCCATTCGCTGTCCCCTCTCTGTGTTTGCAAAGAGATAGGGACCCCAGGGGAGCCACCATTAGATCTGCCAAATGACTGCTTCTCTGGCAAATCAAAACCTTCTGCTTTTTAAGCTGGCAAAAGCTGTGCTCTGCCAAGCGAGGGCAGGTACAGCTGCGCCTGACTGCTCTCCTCCATGCACACTTACAGGCAAACACTGACACACACCTGCACACACAGCTGTAATTTTTATCATTCCAGAACGCATAACCTGGATTTGACAACATGCCCATGATCCTCAAACGTAGCCTCATTTTTTTGATCATAGCTTTTTCACTTATCATATTTGATCCCTGAACTTAGCTCTGAAAAATGATTGATAATGTACACTTAGCAGCTTTTCCAGCCATTTAATGATGTAATTATAGTCCATAATTTTAGCCTTACCCACACTGTACAGACCTTGCAACAAATCTTCATTTGGTCATGCAGCAAGTGAAGCAATTTACCCGATAATTTCCAGACAGTAAATTAAGGTCAAGAATCTCTATAAATGCTATTAAAAGGGAAGGTCAGAAGAAGTAGCAGGAGCTCTACCATAAATAAATTACTGTTTCCGTTCTGCTTGCTTTACCTTCTGTTTCTAAAAAAGGTCAATATTGTTTCTATGTTGGTGGGGTTTGAGGAGCTCTTTAAAGCCACTGGTTTTAGCTGATGAATTAAGCTTAATTTATCCTTAAGCCAAGGTCCTCATGCAAACCAGCTCTGTTATTAACATAGTTCCACTTTTTATGCACTTCTGCTACATCTTGATTAAAACAGCAAATGTTGCTGCAGAAAAATATCCATTCACAGAAAAAGACTCCTCAAAAAATATATATTTGTCATCTTGAACTCTAATTTTTTTAATTGCTTTTAGATAAAAACGTTTAGAAACTATAATTTATATGAAATAATTTTTACTATTTGCCTGCACCCTTGCTCCAAAAACCCAGAAAGCTCTTGGGAATGTTTTTGAAAAATGTCAAAAACACCGGAATATAACTCCTCCAGCAGGTTCAGTTTAATTTTAGCAATATATTAGACATTATGTCATTAGAATAACTCAGATATATAGTGTTGGGTAGTTTGCTTTAAAGATAAGCGGTTTTAAAATGTGTCAACTCTACGTTCCAAACATTGATATTTTAAAGTTTAAAAGATAAACCAACACAGTTTAGAACCAGGGGAAGGAGAGCAGTAGCCAAAAAAGAAACAAAAACCACTTAGATCTCGTTAAAGGGCTTTATACTTTCAATCATACGAATTGTATGACTAAAAATTTCAATGATTTTGAAGATGAAAGCTTTTAATTTGTTGTGTACATTGAATCCAGCAATGATTTTAAATACATGGTCTAAATCTGGATGAGAAAAAGAAGACAATTTTAGGAAGGAGCACTTTTTTATTTCATGGTAACCAAATTTGTTACAAATTAAAGGAATTAAATTATTAAAATTCATCAGTTGGATAAATAAAAGTCTGAGTCCAGAAACACTTTAGATTTAGTGATCCTTTGTGTAGGATTATAGTGTGCTGGATAGTGAACTATACAGCACGCCTCCTTTTAGATTGTTAAGAAGTTCTTGCTTAAAATGAACAAATTCATTTTTTATAAATTTTTACTGAAAAAAACCCAACAACAACAAAACTAATTTAACCAATCCCTGCATCTAATTTGATATATTAGCAGTTGTTAGCTTTTGGCCTTACAAGACATCAGTAAAGAACAGATCTTCACTGAGGGTTACAGTAGGGTAAAGACACAGACCTTAACACCCCAACATAAATGCAATGCAATCATAAAATCACAAAGCATCAAACTATGGATTTAGTAACCAGATAGTCACTGCTTTAGAATTGAAAATATAATATATTTATGTATGATTTCACAATAAACAAATGGCGGATCTTGTCTCATTATATCAGAGCACCTGAACCCATGGAGAGATAAAGCTTTTCACACAGACACATTTACAGCACTTTTTTTTTTCTGCGTTTTGCAGACATGTGCAAAGCTTGTTTTTACTTTTTCCATTAGTGCACAAAAGACATACATCGTCCTGTATATAATTGTGTGTCCATGTTGTTTTGATGAGCATATATTCTGAGCTGATGGTAAACAAGCAACAAGGGAGACGGGAAGACACAACAGACGCAGAGAGAAAAATGGAACCTGACAGTCTCCTCTGGTATTAGCAGAAAATTTGACTGTTCCCTTTACGGCGCAGTGAGCGTCTGATATTTCAAGGTGCCTATCTCCTACACTGTGCTAGACAAAACACTGTTTATTGAACTGACCTAATGGTGAGAGGAAAGCAAAGGGGAGCAAGGCGGAGTGACTAGGCTTCCCCATAGATCCTGTCTCAGAGTGGCTGTCCCCCGTGACAGGATGTCAGCATTGTTCAAATGCAAAAACAGCTCTGCTGCCATCTGATATAAACACGTGAATCTAAAGTCTGCTTGAGGAGGAAATTGAAGCGGTAACAAGCAAGGGAAGTGGGGCACTGTGAATGAAACTTAATGCACTCTAAATCAAAGCAGGGCCTCAAAAGGGTTGTACGGCAGTGCTGTTTATTTCTTTACTACAGTCAAATCTCCACAGGCAAAGCCGTGTGACGCCTGCTGGTGTAAGGAATCAATTCTGGAGAGACTTTGCTGTGACAGAAAGGGAAATCACAGTGGTGTTTCAAAGTCATTTGAGATGAGGGAGCGAGGCATACATCCACATTTGCCACTTTGCAAAGCCTCAGGCAAGAGGTACAGGATAACTCCTCTAACATAGCGGCACTACACAGCTAGTGCAGGTGTGATACAGAGACGAAAAAACGAGATAGATGAAACAACTGATGATCAACATCATTTTTAAAGTGCTTTCATTAAAAGCTAATTAGCTGCTATCATGGCTTCCTGCTGGGTTTGAGGACACACTGCCAAATATAGCGCAGCTCTTGGGTCCGTACGTCCATCTGAGAGCGCTCAGCGGTCCGTGCAGCAGTCAATCCAAGGACGCAAACGCCCAGGGTTATTAAGAGGCGCTATGCAGGCTGAAGGGAGGAAGGCAGAGCGCCTGTCGGAGCACATAGCTGGACAAATCAGGCCTGACAGACAGAGTTCCATCATTTTAATGGTACACAAAAGAGGGGAGGGGAGGAGAGATTAAAGAACACACAGGTTAAGGTCTGAGGACCCGGATCGATACGAGCTGGCCAGAGTTGTTGCTTGGAGCAGCCAGACACAATGAATGAAATGAAGAGTGACAACCAAGTGTCCAGGCTTTCCACACGTCACGGTTTTCTCCAAGAAAGGTGACAGGGTCTTTGTGGAGGCGCCTTCTAAACCTGTGAGCAACTCGTGCCTAATAGGTTTAGACCACGGCAGATTTCTGTGAAATGAAGGGAAGATGGGATTTTTTTTTACTTCTAAAGTAATATGTGAGAAACCTGTTTGTGATTTTAAAAAGTGAGAATAAGAATATCAAGTACATCAGTTGTAAAAGAAGGAGAAAGAGTAATTTGGCATTTGTTGTCAAAGATGAAGTAAAAGTTCGGATTATTTAGTGTAATTAGATTTGCTTTTGACAGATGCAGAAAATGCTGCCGAACGGCCGGCCAGACTGATGGATATCATAAATGCTAATATAATTTCTGTTATTGAGATTTATATAATAGGCCAAAACAAATCAGTGCGAAACTGTAATTGTGATACTAAAAATCAAATTTTTAAAACCGATTTTAAGACAAATCTGAAAACTGAAGCATGCATTACTCATTCAGATGATCCTGACTTCATATATTGTTGAACCTTTTTCAGTTAAACTAAAGCTGTGTGTGTAAATTCGTTTAAGTGAAGGAGCTCAAGCTCCATTAGATTAGGAGAAGAGAATCTCAGAGCAGCTTATTTGATTTGGTCATTTGAACGCATAAATATACTTAAATATAATCAGAACGTTGTTCAGACTGATTTTTTTTTGCTGATTGAACGTTAACTTTCGTCCCAGTTTCATTTTCTTTATCAGCCCCAAGCTTTATTCCAGCTTGGATTACATTTACCTCAATCTTCCCATAAACTCTGAACTGTCACTGCTGAAGAACACCTTCCTTACTCAATGATGCTACCAACATTTCTGACACATAAGTGTTTGGGATAGTAATAAGTGTTAGTCTTTGCCATCTACAGTGTTTTGCATGTTGGCTCTTAAGAATATATGCCAAGGTGGCTGTTTTGGTTGAATTAACCCCTAGAACCCTACGGACCCACCGGTGGGTCCAGCTGCTACGTGACCTCGTAATTTTA